>NC_034411.1:82936870-83012063 GCF_002078875.1 Numida meleagris | reverse complement strand
AAAAAGAAAAAGAAAAAGAAAAAAGAAAAGGAAAAGGAAAAGTAAAAAGAAAAGGAAAAAGAAAGAAAAGGAAAAAGAAAAGGAAAAAGAAAAAGAAATAAAGTAAAAATGAGTAAGCTGGTTCTTATTCTGTATCCTGGATGACTACCGATTCAGTAAGCTTGCACTTCTGGAGGCTCCACTGTCTGAAGTGCGGAAGTGCCCAAAGCTGTAGTGCAATCCTCTTCCAGCAGGCGACGGTACAGCCCTTCCAAGATCTCGGTAAGGACCAGGAAAGCCTGGCAACAGTAGCAGTAGCTTCATTTTAAGAATAAGCTACCCGAACTGCAAGCATTTCTGCTCCTTCCTCTTGAGCCTGGAATTTGTTATGTACTCCAGCTGCAGGCAAAGCTATTGTATGAGGAATGGGAATGTTCTGATGGAAGATTATCTCCTTACGCATAGAGATACTCAAAGGTGGGAGGGGGGGCTGCTTGCTATTAACTTTAAATTGTCTGCAGTTTGCTGTGACTTGTTTCCCTGTTGACTGCAGATGCAATAAGCTGTCCCAGCTGCATTTGTTCAATAGCATTTTATCTAACTTGTTGTATTCTCTCATTGTTTTGTTTTGATTTGTGTCTTACCATCTTAAATGCAAATGTGAATGTGTGGATGCTTTACCTTTCCTCTTTTTCTGAGCACTTTATAGAGTTTACCGCTGTCCAATATCCTTCCTTTTGTTAGGCTTTTAGCTTACACATCATACGTGCATATTCTTCCCTGTCTGGAAACGAAATCCTTGTTTTTCTTTCAATGCACATTCAACCCTTGCTAAGCTCATGATACACTCAGAACATCTTTCATGGAATTCTGCATCCTTCTATAATACCTCTTAAGCAAGTGTTTCAATCTCCTCTACTGCTAAAACCTTAGCACATCTGAGTAATTTATTTCTTCATTTGCTGTCTCGCACTCTTTGGTTTTGCACAACAGCTGTTTTTGCTACTCTCCTGTCAAAGGTGTTATTTTTAAGTAATTTTTAACCCTGTGACTTTCCACTATCAAGTTGAATGATTCTTGGGGATCTGATTCACCAAGCTCTACAGCTAAAGAAAGCATTACTAATCCCAGATCTTCTGAGAAGAGACTTTCATTCCTTCTCTGCACTGATAAGTTTTACTGTTGTGGCAATACTGGTTAAAATAGCACTTTCTCAGCCCACCATAACAATACTAGCAAATAAATAAATAAATAAATAAATAAATAAATAAAATTAAAAACCTAGTAAGTAAACACAGTTACATTTTTTTATTAGAAGGTAGTTTATGCCAGATTGGCAAAAGAATTCTGTGCACCGTATTTAGCTATAGAATTAGTGCTTTACAAGCCATCACATGGGTCTTTTAAACTAGAAAAGAAATATATTTACTTTTTCAAGTGATATACAAAGAAGAGAAAATGTGTAAGAACTTGTGACATTGGTGAGAGAAAACTGAATTATAAGAACTGTATATACAACAGTAAAAAATCAGTACACAAATGTGAAAAAATATTTATATTTTAAAAAATAATAATAACAAATCAGAAAAGCTGCTGGCATTAGACTAAAGACCAAATATCAGTAATGTGACCCAGCCTAACTAAACACAGCATGACCTAACATCAGAAAGCTACTCTGCATGAGACTGTAACTGTGAAAGATTTATAATTCAGCATGTAAAGCAGAGACAAATTCTCATCTTAGTTACTCCAGTAATAATGAAGAGCAGTTCCATTGGCTTCACTGTATTTCAGTACAGTTTTTCTCAAAGCCTGTGATGTTTACATAGGCAAAACCTATTGAAGTCAGTAGCTTAAAATGCTAAATATTTGGAACCATGGCAAATTTATCATTATACTTAAATAAACAATTGTAGAGAAGCTATTCCTCTGTCTCATTGTAAAGCCAAGTGTTGGATTCTGTAATCTTCTTGAACAGCTGAGAATTGCGTAAACAAATATGTAAATAATTCAAACATATATGTATGCAATTCCACTAATTTATGGAATAGAATCAAGCTATTTTGAACATAGAAGCAAGTAGATGAGCAAATGAAGAGTTAATATACAAAAATACTTGAAGCATGCAGGTTGAATTTAGTCCTGACCTATTTCCTAGCTACTTGGAATGCCAGGTATATCGTGTTTCTATTCATTTTTGTATTGTACATTGATAAGATAGTAGTCTAGTCTCACTTCCCTTTTGTATTGAGAACTATTATTTACCACTTTAAGTGTGAAATGAGTGTATGAGTGTAAGATCAGATCCATATTTTAACAGGTATTTGAGTCCTTGCTTTTTTTTTTTTTTAATATAGTTGTGTGGGTTTTTTTGTATTTTGGGTTTTGGTTTGTTTATTTGTTTGTTTGTTTGTTTGTTTGTTTTCTGGAAACATTTGTAAGGGAATTTCTGAACCACTACACTTTCCTTTTCCTTTTTTTTTTCCCGTAAATACCTAAGAGTCTTACTAATCCCAACACTTGAGTGCTTACCAGCAATATTTCTTTAAGAATTCAAGGCTGAGTCCAACAAGCAGTCACCAGTACAAATACGATAAGTTAACTTACTAGGCAGTAGAAGTACTGAATAGTGTCACTGTCTTCAGGATTCATTAAGAGCAGAAGAGTATTTTTAAATGTTAACTACTGATCTGAATACTGCAAAATAACTGCTTGCTCTAGTAAGTACATTTATTTCAGAATATATTTCTTAGGTGGGCTCCATTTCCCACTGATATATCTTATTCCTTTCTAGATAAAGTTTTCAGATACATTAGTACAAACAGCTAGAAATGGCTGCAGAGATCCCTATGGCCAACCTCCCCGTAGTGCAGCATCAGATATACCCACAGCTGTGGGATCTTTTGTGTTTGTACATCCTCCTGAAGCTCCTAGAGTCACTGGTGACCTATCAAGAACTATCTGGCAAACATATATATACATATATTAAAAAAAAAAAGGAGTACCATAGAAAACTAGCTAAGTGTTTTGCATTTTTAAAAGCAACTGTCTGAAGTTTGTTGTGTCACCTATCAAAGTGGTCCACAGTACATGACTGTGCCAAATACACTGTTCAAAAAAAATCTTACATTCTTACATTTCTCTACTTTCTACTGAGAGGAAACTACAGGCAAAGACATGTCCAGATTCATAGGCTACTTTCCTACTACAAAATTCAATGTGCCTGAAATTATTCTCTAATACTAAGTTCACCTGGCAAGAAAAAGTTTAAACCTTCTTACTTCCAAAACACAGTGACCACATGCAAGCATGCCTATGGCCTGTGCTAATTTCCAAGCTGTGTCCAGGAGTTGCTTGAACAGTGCTAATTATTCTGAATCAAAACCACCCCAAGGGCTTGTATAATATTCTAATAGTGTAGATGATAATGTGTGAATGCCATGCATTATTTCCTGGCGTGAATTTATCTAGTTGTGTGTTGACTTAGAGGCCTTATGACATGTCATCTACAGTGGGATTTCCATTTGTGAAATCAGAGAATTAAGATTTCATCCAGTGCATGTGGGTGGCTAGCCCCTTTCCTCATGTAAAAATATATCATAAACATATTCCCTTATGTTAATATATATATATATTAAGCTTGAAATTAAAATACAATTATTACCCCAAATTACAATATTCATTTTGACTTACTATTTGGTGGACACCTACAGCAGATACATAAATTGCATTGAAAAACAAGTTCCCTGTATTCAGAGAAAATGAGTCACAGCAGTGTCACAGGGTCCAATTACACTAAGAATATTATGTTGGTTCTTCAGATGATTTTCCACTAGAAGAAACACAGGCCAGTGGGAATTTATTTGGGTGACAGGAGAAGCTTAAGTCAAGACTGTGCAATCATTTCTATTCATTCTGGGATATGCTTCTGGACCTTGGCAATATACTAAGCAACAAAAAGACCAAGCTGAAACTTAGCAGCTTTTTAGAGAAGCTTATGCTTCCCTAAAAATGCATGTAGTCCTACAGCAAAGACTGAGTAAATATATTGAGCCGTGCCCATCTAATTGATTTCCCTTTCCCATGTCATAGCAACAGTAACATTGTCTATTCTGGATTAGTATGATTCCTCCCTGATGAGGCAAGAGACCTCACTGTCCATGACCGATGGGTAACTTGGTACTAATAGAGACGTTCATTGATGCTGGAGGGAGGAGGGATCCCCGCAGCGGAGCGGGCGGCCCGCCAGACTTGCCCTGAGGAGCTTGAGGCTAGGAGGAGTTTCAGTACCGCGGGCGCGGACAGCTCCACGGCGTGCGGGAGCGTCCTGTGGAAGCCGAGAGGGAGACCGGAACGGAATCTCTCAGGCGTTTAATCAGCTCAAATTCATTCCAGAAATAAAACAGCTAACATGCCTTATACGGATTGTGTGAAGTTTTGTTGGTTTTTTTTTAATTATTAGGACTGTACTATTAGCCTCAGTTACTTACTGCCAACTTAATTCCTGAGTCAACTACCAAGAGGCACACTGTGAAATAATACCGGAACAGAGCACCAAGATCAGGCTCAGTGGCAGAGGGGAAGCAAGCCAACGCACTGTAGCACTGTCAGGACTCAAGCGTTAACATATTCCCTAGGTGGGACAAGAAACTCAGCTCAAGAGCAGATTAATCTGTGACAGGGTGAAATCTGAGATATAACATTTGCTAGCATTGCAATGTAACAGCACAGTGTTGACTGAGAGTACAAACTCAGTGTCTTGAATATGATAAATCCATTATACAACAGCACCATACCAAACCAGCAAGCTCAGTGCCAATAGTCAGTTCAGATGTCACAGCATATTAATATAGCTGCTACAGGCTTGATTAATGATAACTTCTGTATGTTGAATGTTTCCCTAGAGCTATTTACAGCAATACATCTCAGCTTTCTTAAAAATGACAATCTTACAGCTTTGTTGTCTCAGACTTCTTCTGAGCTACGAAACACTAGCTGAGAATCTGAGAGCCCTGAATTTTCAGTGAAATGAAGATCTCATTTACTGTCCATGGTTAGATTCTCCTTTATGCACTAGCAGCCTTGATTTGCCACTATGAGGGAAAATCATAGAATCATAGAATGGCCTGGGTTGAAAAGGACCTCAAAGATCATGGAGTTTCAACCACGCTGCTGAGTGCAGGGTCACCAACCCACTTGACCAGGCTACCTTGAATACCTCCAGGGATGGGGCATCCACAGCCTCCTTGGGCAACCTGTTCCAATGTGTCACCACCCTCTGAGTGAAAAACTTCCACCTAATATCTAACCTAAATCTCCCCTGTCTCAGTTTAAAACAATTCCCCCTTGTCCTATCGCTATCCACCCTTGTGAACAATCATTCCCCCTCCTGTTTATATGCTCCCATCAAATACTGGAAGGCCACAATGAGGTCTCCCCGGAGCCTTCTCTTCTCCAAACTAAATAAGCCCCGTTCTCTCAACCTTTCCTCGTAGGAGAGGTGCTCCAGCCCTCTGATCATCTTGGCTGCCCTCCTCTGAACTTGTTCCAAGAGCTCCATGTCTTTCTTGTGCTGGGGGCCCCAGGCCTGGATGCAGTACTCCAGATGAGGCCTCACAAGAGCCGAGGAGAGGGGGACAATCACCTCCCTCTCCCTGCTGGCCACTCCTCTTTTAATGCAGCACAGAACATAGTTGGCCTTCCAGGCTGCCAGCACACACTCCTGGCTCATGTCCAGCTTCTCGTCCACCAGGACCCCCAAATCCTTCTCTGCAGGGCTGCTCTCAAGGAGTATCAACTGCACTGCTCAGCTTGGTGTCATCTGCAAACTTGCTGAGGGTGCACTTGATTCCATTGTCTATGTCATTGATAAAGATGTTGAAGAGCACCGGGCCCAAGACTGAGCCCTGGGGGACACCACTCATGACTGGCCTCCACCCTGACATAGAACCATTGATCACAACCCTTTGGCTGCAACCAGCCAACCAGTTCTTAATCCACCAAACAGTCCTTGAAATCCATACCTCTCCAATTTGGAGAGAAGGATGTGGTGAGGGACCTTGTCAAAGGCTTTTGGGGAAGACCAGGTAGATGACATCCGTTGCCCTTTTCCCATCCACCGATGCCGTCACTCCATCATAGAAGGCCACCAGATTGGTCAGGCAAGATCTGCCCTTGGTGAAGCCATGCTGCCTGTCTCAGATCACCTCCTCGTCACGTATGTGCCTTGACATGTGTTCTAGGAGGATCTGCTCCATGATCTTCCCAGGCACAGAGGTGAGGCTCACCAGCCTGTAGTTCTCTGGGTCATCCTTCCTCCCTTTCTTAAAAATGGGAGTAATGTTTCCCTTTCTCCAGTCACCGGGGACTTCACCAGACAGCCATGATTTTTCAAATATGATGGAGAGCAGCTCGGCAACCACATCAGCCATCTCTCTCAGAGCCCTAGGATGGATATCGTCCGGCCCCATGGACTTCCACACATTCAGTTTCATGAGGAGGTCTCGAACTTGTTCCACTGTTACAGTGGGACAGAATCCACTCGGATTCTGTCGAGGTTCGTCGAGGAACACCTCGAGGTTCCTTGAGGAACACCTCGAGGTTCAGGGTCCTGGCAGACATGGGGAGCCTGACCACCAGTGAAGACCGAGGCAAAGCACTTATTGAGCACCTCAGCTTTTTCCATGTCTGGGGAAGCCACTTCTCCATCCTCATTTACCAGAGGGGGAACACTCTCCTTGACCTGTCTCCTCCTGTCTATGTACCTGTAGAACCCTTTCTTGTTATTTTTCACATCCCTAGCCAAGTTCAGCTCTATCTGTGCCTTGGCTTACCTGATCATATCTCTACACATGTGGACAACAGCCCTATATTCCTCCCAGGCTACACAACCCTGCTTCCACTTCACATACATTTCTCTCTTTTCCCTCAGTTTAAGCTACAGGTACTTGCTCAGCCATGCCAGTCTCTTGCCTCCTCTGCTCAATTTCTTTTGCTGGGGGATGGAGAGCTCTTGCACTCTCAGGATGGTGTCCTTAAAGAGCTTCCAGCTCTGCTCTGTTCCTACGCCCTTAAGGACAGTTTCCCAGGGGATCCCACCCAGCAGTTCCTTGAGCAGCCAGAAGTTTGCTCTCTGGAATCCAACGTCACCAGCCAGTTAAACTGGAAATTAGATTAATAGGGAGGCAGAAGTCAGGGAGAACTCGGCAAGAAAAACCTGTCAGTGATATCAGCTGAAATACTTTGCACTTCAATTATTCCTAGCTGAAACAGTAGTCCAATTAAAGGCTTTGCCAGTTAATAGCTAATTAAAGGCATTCTTAATTACATAAAGTGCTGGACCAGAATCCAGTCCTGTCTGAGTCTGACAAAGACTTCTCTACCCTGTTGTACTATCTATTCCTTCGCTTGCACCAAGTCTGGCTTATAAAGAACAAACACAACTTGATTCCTAAATCACGATTCCTATTGCAATTTGTTTGTGACATGTTAAATAATAGTCATCATCCTTTAGATATTAAATGATCACAGATCAGCCAGGATGTACCAGTTATTAAAACAACAACAACAACAACAACAACAAGAAAAAAAACCCAGCAAAACGGAAGGTTTCCTACCTTCTGCAATCCCTACATGATCAAAAATTTCTCTTTGTTTCAGCGTTTTGAGAAAACTTTCCCTACTCTCCTCCTGTTTTCTTTGCTTTGCTTCCCTAAATAACACTTTTGGCTTCACTTTCTAGAAGTGATTTCACTCTTTCAGGATAATTCCAGGAACTATGAGCGATACCATTGATAGAGGAAAGTAGAAGTCTCTGAAATTGCTATTATGGTATCAGCCAAGTCTGGTAGTATCAACAAAACAAAACAAAACAAAACAAAAAGTTTAACTCAATTTTCCGTTTCCAAAAACTTTGCAAATGTGGTCATCCAGCTGCAGAGAGAATCTCTCCATTAGAAAATAAAATTTGGAAATGTGTATCTTTTAAAGACAAACAGTAAAAAACATTACCTGGTTGGAATCCTGAAGTCTACATTGGGTCCCAATTTATAAGCCACTTGTAGAGCAGTGGAACCCACTACTCTCTGGACAATTCCTTGAGAAGCAGCTTTTTCTATCTGGAACTGAGAAATCAGGTCAAAGCCTGCAAGAAAAAGTAAAATATAAAATATTTTATATGTCTAAAATATGACTTTTAATTTAATTGGAGCATTGTACAGTGACAGAGCTGAATGTAACCTAAACATAACAGTTTCTAAACAGCAGCTATTTCCTAAAAAAGTCAGATGCTTCTTGCCTGGTAAGTCATCTTGGCCAATCCTGATTGTTGGGCAGAGATCAGTTCTCTGACGAGCACCCAGAATGACTGGCAGTCCTGCAAAAGGGGATGAATTTGTTAGACATTGCTTGAGACCACCTTAAAAATTTAAGTGAAGCAACTGTAAGAATATTAATTAAACAGAACTATAAATATCAATAAATATATATGTATACAACAATAAATTTAAAGTGCATGCAGTAAAGTCAGAAGTCAAAGAAAATAAATACCTGTTTCTAGAGAGCTCCAAAAGCTTGACCCTATTTTTTTTTTTTAATCCTTTAAGTGATGCTTTATAATGCATCTTTTCTATCAGAACTATGGAGGAATAGTTGTACCAGCACAAGGCTCACAGTGTAAGGAGTTTTTGGTCTGGAACTTGTGGTGGTTTAAGTAAACTTTAGAAAAAACCTCATTGCCTAAATCAATACTCTCCCTAATCCCAAGGAAACTTAAACAAGCTTTTTGCCAACTGAAGAGTCTGTTGAGAAGAGAAATTGCTGGCACTTTTTCCATCCTCTCTGGTATTTCAGGCGTTCCCACCTTCTCTTGGTCCATGTTTGATCAGAGAATAGTCATTCATGAAATGTAGGGTGGGGGAAGAAGGATTTACTGACTTTTTTTATTGATCCAAGGAAGAAGGTAAAAGAAATTTTGTTAGAGGAAAGCAAATTTTAAAATCTAATTTGTCTGAATGTTATCTGCTAGAAAACTGTGCAATGAATATGAAGACTCATATGATTTCCTTAATTTAAGGTTGAAGGAGGGGAAAATAAACATTTATTCAAATAATTTAGGAGTTCTACACAAGTCCAGTATCAGGTCAGTGTGGAAAATGTTAGCATGGATGGAAAAGAATTCAAACTGGAAGGATATGCATTTCTAACCTACAGAGAACCTCTTGTGTGCTGCAAGAGCTCAACACTTAAATAAATGTGGATTTCCTTCTAAAAATACAAACTTAAAGAGAACATTCAAGTTGACATGTTACACCTTAGAAATAGCCTCATTCTATATTATTTGATGAGACATACGGCTGACGTCCAGCCATTTGCATTTTATGCCCAGGAAATAAAGTGAAACCAAATTGTTGCCAGGTGGAGCAGAATAATATCTAACTAGAAGCACTGAAAGATGAGGGGAGATTTGTGTCATGTATCTACCACCTATATGCAGATTTTAATTCTTACCTTAAAAATACATCTAATTGCATACTTAAAATAATGCAGATAGTACTTGTTTTTTCCCTCTTTCTACATGTATACATAGACTCATACATACATAGACAGATGCAGTTCTGTCTGTGTTAGATAGCTAGACAGGGTTTTAATTTTGAAGAAGTTCAGAATAATTCTTTTGACAGTCAAAATTACAGAAAGATGAAATATCTCCTTACTTGATTGTTGCTGGATGGTAGCTGAGATGAAAGACCCCAGAAAACTACACATACACAAAAAAGTTGTAATTTTCCTGTAAACAGAAAGAGAACTCCAATGTGAATGTAGTGAATGTACAGCTTCTGACAGATTCTGTTACTGACTTTCTCCTCAGTCATGCATACTAAGTGTATAAAATCACGAGCTAAGGATTTACCAGCAGACTTTGCAAGACAATTTATGAGAACACTTTATCTTTGCCCTTACAACAAAACATGTCTGCAAAGCTCTTTCTGTTACCATTTCTTTCATACAGTGCAACATATATATACAAACAACAAAGAAGCCAACTGGCAAGGACAGCTTTAACTGTTCGAATCTCTTATTTACAGATTTCTCTAAATCCCACTTGTTCTCTTACCAGTTGCTTTTCATCTTCACTGCTGGTTTTCTTCACTTCTCACATGTGAATATTTGGCGTATATATTCACACTCTCTGGTTGCCTGTCATGAGTCCTGTTAACGAGAGTGTGAATGGGTGCAGAATGCTCCTCGTGCCCCACGCAGGACTCAGCAGGGAGGGAGGTGCAGGCTGCTGGGTTGGTTTTAATCTTGCAGAGAGAAGGAGGTGGGGGCTGGACAGACGTGTGTATCCTGGTGGGGTCTGAGGGCGGATCTCCGGAGCCAGCTGAATATAAAGAAGCCAAGAGAGCAAAGAAAAGGCTGCTGCTTATGTCAGCATCAGGGTAGAAAGATTAAGAAAATGTGAGCTAAGCGATGCCAGTCACCAAATGACAGGGGCTGCTGTTCAGTGAGGCAGATAAAAGAATAGTGCGTACCAAGGGATTTTTAGAAAACTGGTGGCCTCAACATGGTGTTAAAGCTAAAAGCTTTCACAACAAGAGAAAATCAGGCATATAGAGAAGATACTTTCATTTCTTGATGATTTATCCATTGGATGGTCTCAGGAGAAGCCTAGCTGGTGGTGTTCTAGTTGATTCTTCTGAATAAAACCAATTATTTGAAAGGATTTTTACTTCCTAAACTCGAACCTTTTCAAGGGAAACACATAGGCATTACTAGGAAGATTCCTTTTATTCATTTGCTATTCATACACACCTTCCAAAGAGAGGGACCTCATTCAGAGAAATTTAGAGAACACTCAGTTTCTGAACAATTTATAATTCATTTTCATTTTCATTTCATTTCAGCAGTTCTTATGGGTGGAACTTGTTTTGTGATTTAGTAGCACCATGATCTAGTCAACAATATTCCCATTTAATATAAATGTAAACCGAATGTCACAGAGACAGTCCTTGTCTAAATAGCATTACCATTTAGGTGATATATTTTTCTGTGTCTCTAGGTCACTTTGTGTTTTTCTCTTTTAATGAATTAGGCTAATGCAAATTTTTTCAGAAAATCCTAGTGCACAGAAGCTGCCGTTTAGGCACATGCTTAGGAAATCATCATCTAAACAATAACTGCTAAACCCTTGGAAGTAGATTAATTAAACAACACAGAATGTTATTTTCCAAAACACCTTTGTTGTTTAGCTAAAGTATGGTGACTTTGATCAAATATCACCTGAGTACAAGCCATGTAAGGTTTACATACCTGACTTCACATTCTTATCTTCATATACCTGATTGTGTATTCTCATTCTTACCTGTGGGTTGTGTTGGTGAGCATGCATTTGTACAGCTGTCTAGTAAGACTGTAGTTGGATTTCAGGGAAACAGCAAATAAATCAGGTGGACCTAGCTTCTCCTGCAGATATAAAGCCTTACTTTCTTTAATGAAAAAGCTTCCAGTGAGATGGATGTTGTTAGATTTTCAGAAGTTTCAATCCAACACAAACCACAGAAACCAACATTTGGCTCAGAAGGAGCTGTTAAATGTGACAGAGAAGAATGTTCCTCAGTTCAGGTTCAGGCTGAGTGCAATTTGGGATGGCTAAGTTAAGCCATCTCCTGATGTTTCATTGTTTGACTAGGCTTGGAAGAGCTCAGTGTCACTGGCTTGTACTTTTGAGAAGGATTTTTGGGAGGGACTAGGCAAGTTTGTTCTTCTTCTGAAAAGTATTTGAGGCATACGTGCAGATACTGTCAGCCCACAAATGGTCTTTGGGAACTGGAGAAACCAAAGTCTGATCTGCTTTGTTAAAGTGAGGCTTCTGCCCCAGTGAGCAGTCTCACAAGGGAGCAGTGGCTGCTGGCCCCAGCTTTACCCCTGCTCCTCTAAACACAGCTGGAGGGAGAGGGGCAGTGGGAAGGCTAGAGGGAAGTCACTTCTTATTTATCTCATGCTCCCTGGAATGTTACTTCTGTACCACACGGTCACTTCTCTTTTCATTTGTGCCTTCATTCTTTCCGTTTCACTTCATCATCTTCAGGCCACATTGTCTGTTCAGTTCATAAAAACAAAAAGCTATTTTATATATATCAGTCTTCTTCATTCTTACATACAGCATTCTTACATACAGCTGCCTCTTCTCTTTCTTTTTTGGCAGACTCTGGTCTAAGCACATACTACTCATTTATCTCATGTGAATTTGTTGCTGAAGTGTGTTTGGCACTGATACCTCAAGATTAACTGTGTGTGGCTATGATTGATGGTGTTTCTGAAAGACCTATTCCTTATTAATCACTCTAAGAGTTAAGACAACTTAGACCTGTGACTGATCTCATTGACATCAGGGGCAAAGCTTGCACTGACTTAAGCGCCTTTTAATTAAACCAACAACAAATAATTAAACCAGCATCCAAAAGTCTGGGGTAATTGAACTGACAGCAAAACTGTAATCCTTGTCAGGCTCCAACACATCACTGCAATTTAACAAATAATTT
Organism: Numida meleagris; assembly: GCF_002078875.1. Taxonomy (NCBI): domain Eukaryota; kingdom Metazoa; phylum Chordata; class Aves; order Galliformes; family Numididae; genus Numida; species Numida meleagris. The sequence goes on along the minus strand of NC_034411.1, from coordinate 82,999,542 downwards.
ACTATCCAATAAATTCTTACCTTCATCATAAAAATGTACTTTTCTGTCCAAAATTTTATGAGTTTTGGCATAAGAAGAAAAACAGCTTTTCTTTCCAAGGTGACAGATTTCATTTTTTTCATAAAGACTAAACAATTTATTTCTAGGAGAAGTTGCTTACAGAAACCTGGAAGCACATGGGGTCAGATTCTCATCTCCTTGGTACAAGTCATCTTTCCAACCTAACATCACTGTAGTGTCACAGAAGCCAGTTTGTGAACATCCAGGCTTTCCAAGCATAGTCTCTAAAATTCATCAAATCCCTGTGGAGGCTTCATGGAGCACAAACAGAGATGGTATAGACATCAGGCCAGGCAAACTTGCATCACTGCTCCATGTCCCTTTGCCACAGCAGTTCTTCCTGTGCATAAGACTAACTGTTCCCATACCTTTGGGTGAAAGTCTAGATTAAGGTATCTTTCCTATTTTGATTTCTTTCTAGGTCAAAAGATCTGTACTTTGTCTCCAGGGGTGCCAGACAGCCATTATCCCCTAATGTTACAGCCAGTAATTCCAATTATCTTAAATATAGCAGAATTTATTTTCTAGAGGAATTGCAGAGAAAATCAAAAGTAAAGTTAAGCAGACTTCAAGCAGAAACATGCTAATATTGCAATAAACACTGTTGTGTTTCAGCAGAAATCATGGTTCTGAACTCATACAACATACATCTGTATTGATATACTGATCACACTGATCTTACTGATTCTCAACAACTGAAATAAGATCAGAAATAGACATTGTAGGATTTTATTAGTTAGTTTCGCATAAAATGTGAATAATTTTGAATCTGTAATAGCAAATAGAATTACTAAGAGCTGTTTTCTTGTACTCACATTCGTACCCAACTGAATGTGCATATATGCAAATACACATATATGTAAGTATGTTGGATGTATTTTCAATCTCATTTAATAAGTTTCAATAATATTGTTTTATATCATTAGCTCTGCCTGTTACTGAAAATTGCCTAAATATTATCCCACCGCCACAACATTTTAGATGAGAGAAAACATGTTCCTTCATGTTTCCACAGAGCTGGAAAATAACAGTATGCCTCTAAATACTTCCAGATTCTTTTCCAGACAAACTTATGTTATCTGATAACAAATTACAGTTCTTAAAACTAGAACAGTTTTTTAGTTGTTGACATGTGAGAACCTAGTTCCATTAATATTTATCTCAAAATGCTGCAGCAAAAATTGTTTCTTTTATTGTCATTAAATATTCTTTGAGATGAGTCATGTCCTTCCTAACATCAGAAACAAAATTTAAATTGATTTAAACAGGATCAGGATTTCCCTCTCTTCAACAACCACAGGTGCACCACAACAGCAGTGCATAGGTGAAAATACTCATGAAAGTAAAATACGCATATGGTTATTTCATGCAGGGACAATTTTAAAGGCTGGGTATTCTCCAGCACCCCCTGCTCTGGTGATGTTTCCTGGCTGGGCTTGGCAACCTTCTCCCCAGCCACATCCCAGCCTGGCTCCAGCTGCTCAGCCCCAGGGACAGGGCAGGGTTCCCACAGCCCAGATCAATGCCCCTTGTGAAGAAAGGCTGAGGGGGGCAAGGCAGGGTGTGATAGGTCTTGATAGGGCAGGGAAATAGAGGAATACTCATTTCCACATACTCTTTGAATCACAGAATCATTAAGGTTGGAAAAGACCGCTAAGATCATCTAGTCCAAATGTCAACCCATCACCACCATGCCCACTAAATCATGGCCCCCAGTGCCACATCTACACATTTCTTGAAAACCTCCAGGGCCAGTGACTCCATCACCTCCCTAGGCAGCCTTTTTCAATACATCACCACTCTTTCTGAGAAGAAATTTTTCCTAGTATCCAATCTGAACCTCCCCAGCTCAACCTGAGGCCATTAACTCTAGTCATATCTCTAGTTACCTGGAGAAGAGACCGACACCCACCTCACTACAACCTCCTTTCAGGTCATTGTAAAGAGGGATAAGGTCTTCCCTGAGCCTTCTCTTCTCCAGACTAAACAATCCCAGTTCCTTCAGCCCCTTCCCATAAGACCTGTGCTCCAGATCCCTCACCAGCTTCCTTGCCCTTTTCTGGACACACTGCAGGGCCTTGATCTCCTTCTTGTAGTGAGAGGCTCAAAACTGAACACAGCACTTGAGGAGCAACCTCACCAGTGCTGAGTACAGAGGGATGATCAGCTCCTTAGTTCTGCTGACTATAAAAAAGCAAATTCTATGGCACAAATTCTGATTTCTATAACAGCTGGGAGAAAAAATACTGAATTTTATAGTATTGAAGACCATGAGGTTTCTGTAGCAATTTTTTGTCTAGAATGGTTTTTCCTAAAGTCCGCAGCCTTTCCCAAAGATATTTCAGGCTTTTTGCAGACTTAGGGCATCACTGCATAGGTTCATATTTATTCTAGTACCATCTGAACAGCTCTGGGAAAAGAAGAGCTAGACAAAGAATTTTTTTCATACTATAAACTAAGTTTCAACTAGTTGTAATATAAGGTCAGATTATAGGTCCACATAATGTCGGGACACTGAGGTCTTTACACAGAATTTATGGCATTTGGAGTATACATTTTAACCTGCAAGATTTTTTCTGTATCAAACAAACTGTGCCAAAATTTAACAGTTATTCTCTCTCCTATGAGAAACATAAGCACATAAATATGACACATAATAATAAAACACTGTGAAGTATGATTCTATCAGTTTGCAAGTATTTAATTATTTATAACAGGGTCTATATTACCTTTGTTCTGATTTTGCAGTTCTGCTTACCCCTGGTTATTGAATGGGTTGCAAAAATATGTTCTGATCAGAATTTTATTCACATGGAACTAACAGCAAAACTTGTCCACATTATTCCTTGTGTTTTCTTTCAGTGAGTCCACCATTATGCCATGACTGACAGCACACTTCCGAGCAATATGCTGACAAAATAGCAGCTGCAGAGTAGAAACAAGGGGTAGAATTAATAATCATTTTCAAACCAGAGGGAGGTTTATTGGCCAGATCCCAGAGAGATAGGTACAAAGGCCTGCACTGTTCAACATATTCTTACCTAATCTGGAAAGATTGTGAATAATTATGTGGTAACACCTGCAGAAACGAGGAAGTTACCAGAGAAATAAAAATGAAAGCTAAGGCTGTGAAGTTGTGGGGAGGTATCAAAATATACTGGAATTGTTTGATAAAATAGCAGATTATAATCCCTGTTAGGTGATTAGCAGGAAATAATCATCAATATTTAAAAAAAAATGAGTCCTTAATTCATGGTAGCTTCTAGAAAGATAGGTCAGCTATACTATGAAGAGCTATGGAAACACAGCTCATTGCTTAGCTGTAGGCAAAAATACAAACTGAATATTAGGAGCAATTAGGAAAATAATAGTGAACAAAGCAGAAAATTTCATACTGCTGCTGTGCAAACTGTAGTCAGCAGGGATGATCATAGTTTTGAGCTGTTTTCAGTACGAATAAGAATTTCATCCTGGAGAAGAGAAAGCCCAAGGCTGGGCCTTATCAGTGAAATACCTTAAGGGAGGGTACAGAGAAGGTGGAGCAAGGCTCTGCTCAGTGGTGCCCAGCGCCAGGACAAGGGGCAATGGGCACAAACTGGAACACAGAAAGTTCCCTCTGAACCATAGGAAGCGTTTCTGTGCTGTGCAGTTGATGGAGCACTAGTACAGACTGCCCAGAGGCTGTGGAATCTCTTCCTCGGAGATCTTCAAAAGCCGCCTGGATGTGGTCCTGGGCCCCCTGCTCTGGGTGGCCCTGCTGGAGCAGGGATTGAGCCAAATGGACCCAGAGGTTACTGCTAACCCCAAACATTCTGTGATGCTATGAGTCCTACCTCTCTCTCATTCTGTGATTCTTTAAATAGATGAGGATCCTTCAACTTTGATTAAAAAGAGAGAGAGAGAGAGAGATTATAATTATATAATTCTGAGCATCACGAAGAAAGCAAATAGGGAGAAGTGTTGAAAGACTGAGGTTAAGATTATCAACAGAATCCAGAAGATTCAAAACAACTGGCTGTATTTCTCCATACAGTATATAGATGAGAGGTCGAAATTTTGAGTGCTAAAAGGTATTAAGGTATCAAGAAAAGGCACGACAGATTAATGGAGGAAAAATCCACCAGGGACCACCTCCAGCTCTCAAAGGCACTGGACTACAAATCAGTGCAGGCTGGGAAAGCACACTGGAGAAGAGTTACAATTTACTCATTCTAAGCATGCTTTTCTAGGCATCTACTATTAATTCCTATACCAAAGAAAGCATGCTGTGTCAGATGGACTTTTGGTTTGAGCTGATACAGATGATCTTACTTTTTAATACTTAAAATACTCTGCAATACTGAAAAGTCACAAAGAAAAGTATCTATCTCCTTGTAACATCAGAACACGTTTCAGGAGACTCAGACCTAGCAGCACTCTTGAAAACCAAACTTGTCATGGTCTAACAAGGAAGGGAGTCTCCCTCATCTGTTTCCTAATTTCTCCAAGATGCAGGATGCTGGGATGGAAGCTTAGTTCTTCTAAGTGTAGAGAAATCTCAGAGATCACATCACGGACTGTACATTCAAAAAGAATCCAAAAAAAAACATAGAAAGCATAGAAAATTTAGACTGGGGAGGACACATGAAAGTCACTTGTTCCAACTTTTGCTCAAAGCAGTATCTATTTCAAAGTCAGAGTAGTTGCTCAGGGCCTTGCTGTCTGAGATCTGAGTGTATCCAAGGTCAGAGGCTGCAGAACTGCTTAGAGCAACTGCACCAGGGCTTAGCCACTATCATGGTGACAGTCTCTGCTCATTCAAACAGAATTTCCACTACTGCAACTTATGAACATCTCAGTACCTGTGCTAGAACTCAGTTTCTGGGCCTCATTCTCCACTATCTTGTCCCTGAGAAAAAATGTGAGAAGGGCCTGCACTACCAGAAGCAAGTGATTTGGTAGTTTCTGTCCAGTTTGTATAGATGTAAGTATCTATTTCACAGAAACATAGAATGGCTTGGGTTGGAAGGGACCTCAAGGATCATCAAGCTCCAACCTCAGTGCTGCAGGCAGGGCCACCAACCTCCACATCTATACTAGACCAGGCTGCACAGGGCCACATCCAACCTCGCCTTGAACACCTCCTAGGACTGGGCATCCATACCCCCTCTGGGCAGCCTGTTCCAGCACCTCACCACTCTCTTGGTAAAGAACTTCTCCCTGATATCCAACCTAAATCTTCCATCCTTCAAATTAAAACCATTTCCCCTTGTCCTGCCATTATCAACCCTTGTAAAGAGTTGACTCCCTCTTGTTTGGAGGCTCCCTTCAGGTACTGGAAGGCTGCAATGAGGTCACCCCACAGCCTTCTCTTCTCCAGGCTGAACAAGCCCAGCTCCCTCAGCCTGACTTCGTAGGGGAGGAGGTCCAGCCTTCTGATCATCTTTGTGGCCCTCCTCTGGACCCTCTCCAACAGCTCCCTGTCTTTCTTGTACTGGGGGCCCCATACGCATACCCATACACAGTGCTCCAGATGGGGCCTCACGAGGGCAGAGTAGAGAGGGACAATCATCTCCCTCTCTCTGCTGGCCAGCCCTCTTCTGATGGAGCCCAGGAACTGCTTAGGGATGTAAAGAGGAAAAGTATGGCAAGACTGAATTCAGAAAAGAAAAAATATCTCCCAGTGATATCTGGGATATTTCTTATGGAAAAGTAGGTGAACAATGTGAACTTTTTTTAAGAAACAAAACCAGAAAAATAGAGGGTGAACAGATGTTTTTCATCTTGATTTATTTTTTTAATGGTAGTCTTTAGAAAAGACTGGTAAATGTTTTACTGTAGCTCATTTAAGAAGGAATGTAATGTGCCTATAAATAAATACGTGCTGATTATCTAGCAGCATCAACTTCTGTCTCTCATGCTTTTGATGCAATGCTCTGAAGTATATCTCATCAGATATGATTAGAAATTTCCTGTTGTCATTTGCAAATTAGTCACTCCTGTAAATGTCACAGAACTTGTTTTGCTGCTTTCTCATTTATTTTTGTATGTTCTATAGTTGAGTTGCCCAAGAAACCTGTTTTTACTACCATTTTTAATTATTTCTTTTTTTATCCCACCAGTGAGTTTCTCACAAAATGAACTGCTGCATTATCCAAAGAATCCATTTTTTCTGGATCTCTTTTGGTTAATTTTTGCATGTAGTGCTAAAGAATGTATTTTTAAAAATAGAAACTGTTGTAATTCATCTGGAACTATCATTCATCTGAATCATTCCTGGAAAGAGTCCAGCGGAGGGCCACAAAGATGATAAAGGGCCTGGAGCACCTCTCTTATGAGGAAAGGCTGAGCGACCTGGGTCTGTTCAGCCTTGAGAAAAGAAGACTCACAGGGGATCTGATCAGTGTTTATAAATATCTAAGATGTGAGAGGCAAAGGGATGAGGCCAGACTCTTTTCAGCAGTGTGCGGCAAGAGGACAAGGGGAAATGGCCACAAACTGAAGCATAGAAAGTTCCTCACAACTGCACATAATAAATTCTTCACAGTGAGGGTGATGGAGCGCTGGAACAGGCTGCCCAGAGAGGTTGTGGAGTCTCCGTCTCTGGAGACGTTCAAGACCTGCCTGGACACCTGTCTGTGCAACCTGGTCTAGGGAGCCTGCTTTAGCAGAGGGGTTGGATTCGATGATCTCCAGAGGCCCCTTCCAACCCCTACAATTCTGTGATTCTGTGATCTTAAGATATATCATAGAACCATAGAATCACAGAATGGTTTGGGTTGGAAGGGACCTTTAAGATCATCTAGTTCCAAGCCCCTGCTATTGGAAGGGACACCTCCCCCTAGATCAGGTTGCTCAAAGTCCCATCCAGCCTGGCCTTGAATGCTTCCAGGGACGGGGAATTCACAGCATCTCTGGGCAACCTGTTCCAGTGTCTCATTACACTCACAGTAAATAATTTCTTCCTAATATCTAGTCTAAACCTACCCTCTTCCACTTTAAAGGAATAAAATAACCTAACTACAATGCTCTGAATGTCACATTTCTTCACAATATTTGTAATCTCACCCAAGTTATGCAGACTGCAGTCACTCTGGTGGCCAGCCAGCTACTGAAAAGATTTACAGCATAATTTAAATAATTCTGAGTGCCAGACGTGTTCAAGGGCAGGCAGCAGTATGGAGGATTAACAGTGGGAGAGGACTTCTGCCACTTCCAGGTCAGTTCTCTGAGTCCCGCCTTATACGCCTTATACAAAGCTGAACAAAATCTGTTGCTATCCAATGTTTGCTAGTCCATGCAAAATGAGTTAATGATCACAGGGCAGCCCTTGGCAGGCAAACATCCCACCACAAAATCACTATACCTCCTGGAAGGCTTGTAGGAAAACCAAAGACTAATTAAGCATGAAAAACAAACTACAATGTCTCTCCTAACAAAGTTCTTCCCAGGTTAAGGACAAAACCAGGTGGTGGGGAAGGGTGTGCAAGCACCTGCTTCTCCAGAACTAGTGATTTTGAGGAAAATCAGAGGACTGATGGTTATGTTTGAGTGCTACTCTTAAGAATATTTAGATTTAAGAATTTGTAGGACCATTTTAATAATGAGTTCTCCAGATCCAAATCTTTGAAAACTCACATGCTTGACTGAATAGCACAAGTATCTTGTTCATGTTGGTGCATAATGAATTTATCAGAACTTTAGCAGAGTTTCATATAATGATTTTGGTTTGCAGGGATTTCTGGAGGTCATCTGGTCCAACCCATTGCTCAGAGCAAGACCAACCTGCAGACTGGGATGTGCTGCTCAAGACCTGTCAAGGTATTATTATCTCCAAGGATGGGGATCACTTAGCCTCTCTGGACAACTAGTTCCACTATTTGATTACTTTCTTCCACTGATACTTTGTAAGTATGCATATACGTTTATCTACAGTACTCATGCTAAACTAGGTAGTAGTCCCAGACCAAAGGAGTACCAGTGTTACAAATACGAGAGAACATTTTCTTAATGTGCTGTCACTCAGGCTGTCTCCTATGCCTATGACATTTCTCAGGGTATTTGAAATTCTTTGATGTAATTGGAAAGAGTACTCTAGGGCACTAAATGTTATTTTCAAGGTAATGCAGCACAAATTTGACGCACAGTGTCTCCAGTTCTGTGAAATTTCAATACTTTTTTTCAAAAACTTTTCTATTTTCAGGCTCTGTCTTTAAAGCTTCTTCAGTAATCCAGTTAATACCACAATATGGGAAACTTTTTTTTTAAGGATAAGTTCAAATCCACATTCCAGAACCATTTCCCAGTATAGCAATGACAGAGTGTGGGATTTCTCGTGACATTTTTAACCTGGAGAAATCTTCATATATATACAGTTATGTCAGATAAGTGAGATTCATCTGCATAGTGTATTTCACTTGCAGAGCTGGTATAACTCACTCCAGGAAATGAGGAGCTTCATTTGAAGGAAACAATCTAAATTGGCAAATCTTTTTCCAAGGTTAACTGAGTACATTTATAGTATCTGTGGCAAAGTGATTAGTGAAGTAACTTTTCTGTCCGATAGGTGGTGTTTTACAATCACCAATGCTCAGATTCTCGTGATATACTGTTCATTCATTATAGATTAAATGATATCTAAACACATATTGGTACTATTTAATATTGATAATGCAAGATGTATGCATGCATAGATGAATAAATTATTGGTCATTTCCATCTTTATGTAGTATGCAGGTTGTTAAGACACTCCATGTCAGCAGTGCTATTTCTATCTTTAGTTACATTGATGAGATATTCAAGAAAAAGGATTTTTAAATTTTTGCTTTCAAGCACTCTAGCATTGTCCTCAAGACAGACACAGACACTTTGTTTAAAAAGAACTGTACTGAAAAAATATTAGAAAACTTTGTTCTATCAAACATTAATTAGTGTCAATGGTTTACGGGCTGGTTCGGCCCGGTTCTGTGACAAATGGGGCAGGGGACTCATGGACCCACGCCCCAGGAAAGGGAAAAGGGAAAAAGGGTAGGGAGATGGGCCTGAGAACAAAACAGTGGCAATGATCTGAAGAGAAACAAACTAATTTACTAAATAAGATACCGGAATGCAAAATAACACACTATAATACAATACAATTAAAATTTAAGCTAATAAATCCAATAAAAATGAGAGAGAGTGTTCAAAAACTGAAGAGGCCTTACTCTAGTGCTGATGGTGAGACGGCCGGAGAGCGAGATGCTGCCAGGATGAGAGACAGGACGAGAAAGACAGAGAATGTCTCATGATGTGTGAGTTTTTATCTTTCCCTCTAACCGGAAAACGGTAACAGGGCAGCAAAGTCCCCTGGGTAGTAGTTCTTCTCTTCTGAGAACCAGGTACATACACTACATGATGTTATGATGTGAAATGACAACAACCAAAAATCATAAAACCATGACAATTAGCTTTATGTTCTTGAGTTACGTTGCCTGTTATTCATCTGATGTAAATGACCTCTCAGAATGTTCTGCTCTCTCTGCTGCTTTGACTGGGAGAGTTAGTAACACACATGCCAACACTTTCTAAATATATAGAGATATTTCAGGAACTTCCACACTGTGATCCTATATTTTTAATAAGCCAGCAACTTATTTGTGTATTTGCTTTACACTTTGCATTCCACTGAGTTTTCATTCACTTTGCCTAGCAATATTCCTCTTACTGTAACTGTAAAACTACCTAAATCCTAATGCAACTGCAATAACCAGGAGAGTGATCATGAACTGAACTAGGATGGATGGAAGATCTGCAGACTGACTGCCGCTCCCCAGCCTTATCAGAAACTAGATGCATTCCTTTGGGGTTTAGTTCCCAAGCCTCATGTTTAAGTCATGTTTCTTTACCGTGTGCTCTCCTTCTGACCTGATGAATCTTGCATCACTCTTCATGCACTGTAGCCAGGAGCACACCTAGAATAATCAGTCTCAATCAGTCTCAGCACAAATAGAAACGGAAGCTTGATCACATGGAAGCTGAACACATGTGTTTGTTATTGCACACAAACTAGGTGTGGCATTACCATTACCAGTAACCATCCTGATTATTGATTTGAAAAGGTTGTGCTGATTATTCTTTCAAAGATTAGGTATAAATGTCTAATTTCCGGGGTGGACTCCATATTCTGAATCACAGAGGCAGGGAGGAAACTTCCTGAACCTTTGAGTCAGGTTCTTTGGCTCTAGATGTGGATTTAAATGTACTCCTCTTCACTAAATTATATCTGTATTTATTATTATTTACATACTCTACCAACACCAAATGTTGGGATATTTGGATATTGCATCCATCATTACTTATTTGGGGGATAACATATTGATAATTGAAGGATTTCCAGTATTCTGAAATGATGATCCATAGTATTTTTTCCTGGGTAAATATGGATTTAACTGAACTGGTGAAATTAAAGGATCCATAGTGCAACAGTTGTTAGAACTAGGCTGGATATAGAACAAAAAAGTCCCTCCAGGTGCATTTCAGGGTTGTCTTATTTTTGTGTTGGATCTCACAGGGGATCCTGTAAGTGAAGTGTGCACCCAATGATAGTCCAAAAGCAGTGGGTGCTCAATGGCATTGATCAACCTTTTCCTTGCCCTAGACTCTCCTACCAGGACAGGGGCCTGTAGCACTTAAACAATCTGTGACAGCTTTGTTCTCAGGCTGTCAATGAAACTCACCTGCCATGCTATAGAATATGCCACAAGTTCTTGTAGGAAAGACCTAGGCCCTCTTTTCAGCCCCATAACAGTTGTCGCAAGGGCATGCAGAATTGTATGGGGCCACCTAGCAAAGCAGTGAAGTGGCACTTCTACGCTATAAGTAAATATGTACTTAGGATGAGCATGGGTATGATTTTTCTCCAGTGTTTCCTGAAAGTCACTTTTCTACCACTGAGAATGATGATGGAGGTCCAGGCAGAGTGGGCAGATGGCACCACTCTGGACAGGACATGATTTTATGTCTGCACTGTGCAGTGTAGGTATATCAAATGAATCCCATGAGCAGTGAACCACCTCAACATTTTGCCCTTGAAGTCATACAGAAACATTCAACAGATTCTATACAAATTCAGTCAATATTATTTATTATAACATTCCCAATTACCTTACAGGTCTTAAAAGATGTTTGAAAGAATATTCAACATTACATGATTCAGCTGAGATTTTCACTTCTCTGGACTTCTGGAAGAGAAGTGGCATTGATATATTTTGAATACTGAGTATTGAATACTGCCAGCTTGGGTGGTAGCGCTTGGCAGAGAGCACTGAGGACAAGTGCAGACAGAGGGACTATGGACTCTGGAGAGAGGAGAATCCATCCCGTGGGGAATCTGCTCAACTCCATGACAGTAGAAAAGAGGACAGTAGTGTTATTCTTTAAACATTCAGGGTTAGTATAAATTTTACACTCATCATTTAAGGTAAATTCTCTGTAGAAATAACATAAAAAGCAACTCCTTTTCCCAAAGACTACAACTAAAAATGAAGAAAAAGATTGATGGTACTGAATTTTTAATGCATTTCCAATTCATTTCAAATTCAGAGATCTGATTTGGGTAGGATAATCTCTCGACACTGTTAAGGGATCATAGCCCTCCAAGGAGTCTGTATGCAGCAGCTAGGGCTGGCAGCCCCCTGAGGCCAGCACTGGGAGCAGTGGGGGCTCCCCAGGACAGCAGGGAAGTGCTTGTCAACAAAGCCCTGTCCCAATAGCCCGGCCAGGAGTTGAGCAACCAAGGGAACCAGGGGATCCAGGGCAGCCCCCTCACTGAGCAACTCCATGGGAACAGGGATAGGACAAGGCCAGGCTGGGATGTAAACCTATGGGTGGGCCTGGGTGGGCCTGGCTGGGCAGAGGCCGTGTCTGGGCTTGGCAGGGCAGAGCTGTGCAGAGCTGAAGCCTTGCTGGGGCAGGGGCTGACACTCCTGGGGGTGAAGTGGGGTCCTCGACCAAGAGTGGAGCAGGAGGTGGCAGGCCAGGGATAGTATGACTCCAATAAAGCCCTCAGAGCCATGGTTGTGACACGTGAAGGAAACTACCCACGAGGAATGGCTTGTGTGGGAGGGGCTTTGTCTGTGGCTGTACTGACTCATTTTAGTAAGTTAGACATCATGACAGTTCGTAATCTTTTTTGTTGTTTAAAACCTGGAGAACAAGGAGAATATTTAACTTCAGATACATTTCAATAAGCAGCTGTATGACGTGACTCAGAAGAGGTCTGGTGTGCTTGAAGAAAAAGATGCAACTTCAACATCTAGGAAAGATAGTGATGAGGCATACATTTTAGTGTCTAAAAGATTAATAGATGGAAACAGCAGAACCACAAAGATGATGAGACAAGGAGATGGTAAACTTGAAAGAAACACATTATAGAGCAGGAAAAATATAGATTTTTGTCAGAGAAAAAATGTGCGAGAAGTAAGGGAAAACAAAATGAAGATGATCCCTAGAAGGTGATTCATACTAGAGAATTGAGTTCTGGAGAAAGAAAGAGCATTTCTCACAAACAAGTGGGCCACCTTGAGTTTAAGATGTCTGTGCTACCCAGATTGTAATGGAGATTTCCCCTCAATGGAGAGAAGTATATTCTAGAGTTGCTGTCTTAGAAAAACATGTTGCACAGTACGTTCATGGCCATAAATTGGCTAAAAATAGTTTAGGGGACAAAAATGAAACTCTGAGGGATGACAAGAAAGATTAAAAGAATAGCTAGGAGGGAGAAGAAGACTCAAGGGAACAGCCTGCAAAGCATGGGAAGACAGAATATCAAGAAGCATAAAACTGACCAGAGTTATGAAAGTCAACAAGACAGAATAAAGCACTTGAAACCCAGCCAGGAAGTCATGTATTCAGAATTTTTGCATTGTTCCTGCTGCAGTTGCTTGGTGAATAAATACCAGTTCCTGGCAAGAACAGTGCAGTTTACATCAGATGCATATATTTCAAAGAATATACCTAGACATTTCACTGCTGATCTCTTATTCTGTTCCTGAGTTAGTCTTCTCTACGTCCATAGAATTCAGTGGAAGTATTCCTGATTTTCCAATGTGTAAACATAGCTAGAATTTCAGCCAGGAATATATGCTTCAAAATAGCTTGTTGATATTGGATATGAAAGCCCCCTGAATAAGAAAGGAACTCTTTGGGTGTGTCTGCTCCAGTTGTGTGCTTCCCATCTGCTGCTTGCACAGCAAACACCAAAATTGCTGCTAGAGGAAAGATAGGGACAGTAGACAAGTGGGTTTATCACAAGCAGTGATACTATTAGGACTTGGGCAGCCACCTTTTCAGTGGGCACATTAACTGCCAAAAGCACTCCACTGTGAGAGATGCTTATGTCTACCAAAATTTTCCTCACTGAAGACAGAGATATTTTAGAATTTGTGATGGTGTTCCCATGGAAACTTTCCCTTCCCTTTCTTTGCTACTGGTCAAATTCTATTTCTTCTTAAGTCATTATTATTATTATTAAGGTAGACAGTACTTGCTTTATGACTGCCTTGCAGCTCTACAGCTTGCATATTCTCAAGACCACCCTTTAAGATACAGATTTAGTTGGCCTAATTGTTAGGATTTGGTCTGTCATTTGCGTCCTCTATAGAATATAACAAAGAGAAGATCCTCATGGGCTTTTCTTCATCTGATGTATTTTGTATAGGATACACTCCTAGAGATATATGAGGGCTGCTCCAAAAGTAACGCCACCTATTTTCTTATGTTGGCCCACGACATCAGAGTTGGATGTTGGTGGTACGGCAGTAGAGGCTGAAACTTCTCACCAGTATTCCATTACATGTTGTTGCTGTGTGACAGATGGCAGCAGAGGGACAGTCTGATGAAATGGCATCTGACATGGAAGTGCATATGAAGAAAAGGTGTGTCATTGAATTCCTCTATGGGGAAAACAGCACCCATTGATATTCATTGATGCTTTTTGAACGGTGATGAGGACTAAACAGTAGATGCTGGCATGGTGAGGTGGTGGGTGATGTGTTTCAGCAGTGGCAACAGTGACCTGAAAGACAAGCCATGTTCCAGACAGACATGCAGATTTTTAAATGTGTGGCATTGCAGGCTCTTGTTTATAGCTAGCAAAAATGCATAGCTAATGATGCTTAATATGTTGAAAAACAGAGTTTTGTAGATGAGAATTTGCTTTATCAAATAGTGCTATTGTTACTGTGTATCATAGTTTACATGGAAATAAACAGAAAGCATTACTTTTGGAGCAACCTATATATATGTATATAATATTCTGAAGTCCTATCAGATCTAGTGAAGGTTAATTAATTGTGGTTTTAATAGTTGGACTTATTACAGGGCAGAATGGATATGACAGTCTGCTATTTTGACTAGTAATGTTCTAAGTGTAGACATTTTCTCCCGCCATCATCTTCATTTTTTCACATCTTCATTCCAGAAATTCTTACCTGCTGGTCTCCCTTTGGATCTTTAGCCCAACATAAAGAAATTATGAATCTTAACAGGGTAAAGAAGTGTGTGAGTGCGTGTGTGTGAGAGAGAGAAAGAGAGAGGATGATAGAGAGGCAGAGAGATGTAGGGATTATAAGGACTTATTTTTACTTTTAAATAGTAAATATTTAGCTAGAAAACTGACTTTTAGCAAAATATCCCTCACAGAAGAAAAGTATATCAATGTGCTGATGAGAATCAGTTTAGATCTGGGCAAGTTAGAGCTTGCTGAAAATAACACTTGGTGCAAAAGCAATCTTTTTCTAAGAATGATCACTTAAAATTGAAAAAAATTACTACACAAGTGCACAGCTAGTGTAATCACACATTTTCTCCAAGTACTGTTTCTCAAACAACTCACTGTACCATGCAGCTTTTTGCTGCAGCATCTTAGTTCTTTTCAACAAATTTCGTTTTTTGTTTCTGTATGCCATATGAGCAATATGGCACAAGATAGAAGAAAATGCTATGTATTTATGCTTTAGGTATAGAAACAGCATGTCAGTGCGTAGCTGTGCTGTCCTACAGAGCTAATGGAGCAGATGGAGGTTTGGTCAGGATTGATGTCTCAGTTTCCTCCTGTTCCTGCAGGCAGATAACTTTAGAAGGATGAAAAATTATACCTACTCTTACTAGTGATGCCCTATTGTTAAGTGTTTGTCTGGTTACAATTCCTTATCACCCACAACAGGATGGGAGAAAATCTACAGACAAGGAATAAGAAGGCACTGACTGGATAGATGCTGCTTCCCTTTCAGTAGGCTGAAAAGGAGGAAATTAAGCAGTGAATTGTCTTCTTGTTCTTTCACTATAATACAAGAATAGAAGTTCTAACATACTGCCCTTTTACCTGGACTTTTCAAACATTTTTTCATGTACGCTTGTCTTTGTCCTAAAATAAGCAGTGCCAGTATTCTGTTTCCTTTCAGTGAATAGAGATCTCGCTGCACCTTTATCCTCCTTCTCATCCTTTTCTGAGCATAAAGTATGGTATCTCAGAGGTAGATCTACATAATATAGTGCATATGGATGAAGCTGCACCACTGATTTGGCTAATGGCTGACTTCTGTTCTTGTTTGCATCCTTTCTCTTAATATGCTAAGAAAACATCTTAATATGTTTTTGTTTTTCTTATCTAGCAGCTCATGAGCATGATGCAGCTTTTGCTACAGCTTGTTCTTTTCACAGCGAGATGTCAGTCTCTTGTTGGATTGATAAAAGACAGTAGGCAAGCCTGTGATTTAATATTCAGTACCAGAGTCCATATTGACAATGCACCCTGAATTCCAGGTAGTTTTATTGTGATGGAGTCAATCATAAAACTTCAGTGTTCCCTGAACACATTTTTGAAGCGATACAGAAATCATCACCGTGGAAGAACAAAATTATCTTAAGTGAACTCTACTGTTAGAATGCATGTGTTATCAAAATTATCAGAGTGATAAGATCAGGATGACGAACATCCCTCCTTGCAGTATTTCACGCATCTCCTTCTCTGCAATGTCAGTATCTTCAATCAACTAGCTGACTTCTTAAAAGAGAATTTTCATTTGCAGAAAGGGATGGTGACATCTCCCATCTTTTTTAAACTCTGATTTAAAATACATACATGTTGTTTGGATAGAAAGCAGGTGAATAAATGTTACTGGTTCTGTAAGTTTAATCTCCTAAAAGAGTGACCAGACAGAAAACAACACCTTACTGTCTGCAATAGATCATGCCTTTTAAGTTATTTTATATTTCCTGAGCTGTTTCTGAGAAGCATCCAAACATCCTATCTCTATTTCCTCAGGACATAATGTCTTCAGAGCATGAGACTGTGTCCTGTGTTAGGATGCACAAACGATCATGGAACATAAGACAAAGGCATTTAATTACAAATAATTCTATTCCTTAAATATAACTCAACAACTCTACCTTTAAATACTCAGCTTTATTGGGAAATGAGCTCAGAGGCAGCTTGAACAAGCTAGCTGCAGCTTCAATTTCCACGATTCAAACTGTATTATGAGAAAGATTCATTACAACAGAAATGTTATCTGAAGCCTCTCGCTTTCCTGCTGTGTTTGTGCTCTAAACGGAGACCTGGGGGATAAAGTCTGTGTTCTGTTTGAGGTATTTTCCAAATATGTAGTTTTACAGCTATGAATGAGTAAGCCTACAACAGACCACAGGTGAGAATGGCGTCCAGCAAAGGGAAAAATATTCAGGAATAAACTAGAATGACTGTTAGAATAGTTTAACTTAATGACAGCAAAGAGGCACCTGAGCTATTTAACTTCCATTAACTCTAATTAATCAGACTGAATTTTCTGCCATTCTTCAATGTGTTTAAAACTTGAGTTTCGTTTTAAAAAATCTTTTAAATGCCAATCCATTTTAGATCCCCAAAGTCTACCTATATATTTCTATATCTTTCTACATTCACTCCAGATCTACTCCTTCTTTCAGGCAATACAGTAGATTGGTTTTGGATTGCAATATCCTCCACTAAATTCCACAAAAATAGTTTGTGCAGCCCCAGGCCCTTATCATCTATGCATGACCATCTGAGCTAATTTTAACTTGCAGTTTCTTGAATACTCCTCAAACCTATAGTTGCCATGGAAACCACTGCACCTCAGCATGCACATATAAAACTTCTATACGGAAAAACAGACAGGAATAGTGCCTGCCTTCAGATCAACCTAATGAGGGCTTAATAATTTTATATCTCCAAAACATCAGTATTTATGCATTTCAGAAGATGACACATCCAAACTTCACCTGCAATAGAATGCATGAAATGATGCTGGATAAATGTCCCATTTAACAGAAGGAAATGCATGTTTTTCTATTGTCTGTCTAGACAATACAGTAAGAACTTCGCTAATTTTTCATAAAAATTTAACCATCTTCGTATAAAAGTCATCTCGCCCACCCTTATCATGCTGAGGATGAGAACTCAAATGGATAATGATGTCTGTATGAAAAGTGACCTCTTCTATGCAAACAGACAGCTGGAAATGGTCTCAGTAATAAATGCTTCAATAAACTTTATAATACTTATCTGAAAAAAAATCAGCTGAAATAAACAATGCACAAAGAACCACATTAAGCTTTAGTCAGTGGCCATAAATGTATGCTATTTTTGGTGTTTTTCAGCAAGGGTATGCTAGAGATAAGCGAAAGAGACACACCACAGAAAAGGAGAAAAGAAACATGAGCCAAATGAAATGCTCTTCCAGTAGTATCTTGTCATGGGGTATAGTTTGTTTTTGTAACTACTTTTAGTGCATATTTATTCCTTCTGTATTGATGTGTCAGATGGTTAGGTCTTTTCTTCTAAACTTTCCCTTTATATCGGAAAATATAAAATACATATTCTCAGCTTTTTTAAGGACAAAATATTGGTCAGTCAGCAGATGTAAAGGTCACAAAGAATGTCCTATGTGCTTCCCCTCTACTGGTTATAGGTAGCGTTTTTAATATTGTTTTGCCTTTTACCACTCCTCTGGACATAGTTGTTGTAGTGGGTTAAATATGGATTAGAATTAAGGCATACCTGAATTCTGTTCCTGGTATGGTTCTCAGACTTTTTTGAGATGGTTCATTTAACTTAACTGTGATCAGTTTCCAAATTTCTATAACAGGAAGTCATTCTACTTCTTTTCAGTGGGTACTTTTGGTTCAAATCAAATATATAGTGTTATAAACAGAGAAAACAATGTATATACAAAGTGTTACATATACATGTTATGTTTAGATTGAAAAACACAGACAAAAATTATATCAAAAGGAGAAGCCACTTATAATTTAGAGTTTGTATGATTCTAATCCCTGTTTACGTGACTTTGTATGCTTATATATGAAGTTTAATCAGAATACTTATAATTTTTAATATAAAATTTTAAAAAATGCATGTCTCTGCTGCAGAACTCTCTAGAATCCTATAAGAAGAAGACAGCCTCACCTCTATCCCTGGAAAGCTGATAGAACAACTTGTTTTGGATGCCATCTCTAGGCATTTGGAAGAGAAGGTTATCAGGAGTAGTCAGCATGGATTCACCAAGGGGAAATCAATATTGACCAAACTGATAGCCTTCTGTGATGTCATCACTGGCAGGGTGGATGGGGGTAGAGCAGTGGATGTTGTGTACCTTGACTTCATTAAGGCATTTGACACTGTCTCCCATGGCATTCTTGTTATGAAACTTAGAAAATGTGGGATAGACAAGTGGACGGTGAATTGGATTGAGAACTGGATGACTGGTGCTCAGAGGGTTGTCATCAGCAGTGCAGAGTCTGGCTGGAGGCCTGTAACAAGTGGTGTTCCCCAGGGGTCAGTTCTGGGTCTGGTCTTTTTCAACATCTTCATCAGCAGCCTGGATGAAAGGATAGAGTCCACCCTCAGCAAGTTCGCTGATTATGCGAAGCTGGGAGGATTGGCTGACACACCTGAAGTCTGTGCTACCACTCAGTGAGACCTGGACAGACTGGAGAGTTGGGCAGAGAGGAACCTGATGAGTTTTAACAAGAGCAAGTGTAGAGTCTTGCTCCTGGGGAGGAATAAAACTGCATGCACTGGTACAGGTTAGGGGATGACCTGCTGGAGAGGAGCTCAGCGGAGAAGGACCTGGGGGTCCCGGTGGATATCAGGTTGGCCATGAGCCAGCACTGTGCTCATTCAAGAGTTGTCTGGATGCCTACCTGTGCAACTTATTGCAGAGTACCTGCTTTAGCAGGGGGGTTGGATTTGATGATCTCTTGAGGTCCCTTCCAACCCCTGTGATTCTGTGAAGAAATAACATAAGAGACAACTCTATCATTTTCAGTAGATTATCTCTTCCTGATAAAAGACTTCTTTATTGATTTCTTGCCTATTAAACTCCACAAGGTCTTTCCAAAAGAGATGCTTATCAGCTTTTAACTAATAGCATTATATCACTTCCACTTTCTTTATCAATAATAAAATGTAAGAAAACAAATCACCTGCAATTTAAAATCTGCTCTGGAATATTAAAATTCTTTGTTGCCTTCATGTTGATAGGCAAAGCAGAAAATTAATCCAAATTCTTAGCAATTTTCATACACATCCCACCATATTTGATAACGGTTCACTATTCTGAAAGCATTTGGTATACATCATATACTGCTATGTTTTTACAGCTGGTTTTCAGACCATTGGCTAATGTTGACATTAAGCACAAGAAAAAGACCATCAATAGCATCATCTTTCTTCCTTATTACAGAACCTATTTTAATTTAATTTTACAAATGAAAATAAGTCACAACAGTAAAATAATGTGTCAGGGAAGTGAATTTTTATCTTAGTTTGACAGATGAAAAAAACAGGGATGAAAAAACTAAGATTAACTAAAATAAGACTAAAATAATACTAAAAATTTTTTATCTTAGTTTGACAGATGAAAACAAGATCAGACAATGTCTCAATAGTAAATCCAACGCAGAAGCTATGAGTCCTGACAACTTGTATTGAGAGAACTGTAGTTCTCAAATTCATAACATGGCCATGTAGGTTGTGAAGAGGTTGAATAATGCAATGACAACACAAATGATTACTTTCTTACTACAAGTTGTCAGGACTCCTGTCTTCCACACTGAAGAAGCTTACTTTCTGAATAGTCTGAAAAATTGTCAAAGTCAGAAAAATACACTGAATCATAGAATATCTTGTGTTGGAAGGGACCCACAAGGATCATTAAGTCCAACTCCTGGCTCCACACAGGACCACCCAAAATCAAACCCAAGGTCTGAAAGCACTGTCCAAACGCTTCTTGAGACTTAGTATCTGATGGACATAAAATTATTTTTATGGTTTGGGGACATTTTTCTTGTTCTTTTCTCATGTGACTGAACATCAGACAGGATCTGGAGTCATGCTGCAAAAGGAAGGTGAAGGTTAAGTACACATGTATGTTTGATTCATAAGGATGAGTTTGAAAGAGGAGATTCATACAATATTCACTCTACCAAGACTATTTTAATAACCTTCCTAATCTTCTTTATTAATGGTTTCTCAGATTTTTTGTTTTTGTTTGTGATTTTCATTGGTGAAATTATTTTGGAAGAGGTGAGGATAAAAAGAAGGAAGAAGTCAATGAAAATTATGTTAAAATGCTGTATAGACTCTACTTGATGTACTGGACACTTTAGCTGAACTGAGGCCAAAGTGAATCCATTTGGAGGATATGATCTTTATCTTTTGCCAATACCAATTAAAATGTTAGCTTACGGTTTTGTGCTTAATGTCTCTATCTGTATGCTCAGCTACTTAAACTGATATTTTTTTCCCTCTATGTGGGTCTTTTGAACTCTCTAACATCTGCACAATTCTCTTGTACAGAAATAGCCATGTGCCAAATACTATTTAATATCTGCAACCACAGGATACCTGTCACTGGGCACCTAAACAAGCTCAGCATTTCAGCTTCTTTTTTCATATTATTAAATCTTCTTCCCCTAGATCAAGCCTCTATAATATCTTAAAATTTTCAATTTCCAAGGAGGGAAAAAACCTAAGTAGCAACTCGATACTTTATATTCATAATCAAATCTCTCTACGTGGATATTCTATTAAGTTTTCACACGTATTTTCCACCATATCTGTTAAAGCCTTATGGTCCATGAGGCAGGAGGTACTACCCAAGCCTAACCAGGAGTATCAGTGCCACTCTAACTGCTGTTAGAACTATGTTTGTAACAGTGAAAACTAAAGACTGTCATTGAGCAAATCTATTAACGATATGCAAAAATAATATTGAAAAAAAAGCCAAAACTGGCAAAGCTTCAACACTTCTTACTGGTTACTGAGTGGTATATCTTTCAAGGGGGAAAGAACAGAAAAAGAGTTTTGTGAAAATCTTTGACAATTTTTACGACAAAATATGGCATAAATTTCAGCACTGGTCTACTCAATTGAAAAAGATACTGAACTTTTTTGTTTAAAAGTTTGGTGATCTCTCATTAATACCTACCTCAAACAAAAGTCATCCTAACAAAAGCACATCTCTGAGGAGGAAAAACACAATACAGTAATGCTCATGAAGCTTCACTGTGCCTTCCCACAGTGAATAAACTCTATGAACCGAAAAATGGTGAGCTTGAGCAATAGTGAATTAGATAAATGAAGCAAAGAATTTGACTGTTACATGTACACTGCCTGCTGCACTTCAGTTTCAGCAGTTCGTATTTTCATCAGCCTGTATACCTGTTAAGCAGAGAGGAGAAGTTGTGGGATGCTAAGCATGTTTACTGTTACTGCAGAAATAATTTTAGATGTTCACTGGTGCTTTTCATTAGCAAACAAATGACAGACAGATCATTGAATTCTGCCCTCAGGAGCTATGAGGTGTTAGGTTAGCTTTAATCACAGGCATTTGTTTACATGCCGTTGTGTTATACTCCAGTGTGTTGTGGTCTCTCAGGCTGAAGGAGGGGCATCCTTTAATCCAGACTTTCAACTCATATAATTTTCTCTACTCCTTCTTCATGGTCTCACTGCTCAGCATCACTTGCTTGCCCTCATGATTGTCCCCTTTCTTCTATGATATATTTTGTTCCTCCAGCCTCCATACAGGACCTCATCTGGCACTGGGTTCAGGAGCAAGGCAGTCCTGCCCAGCAGGCACTCCCAGCTGTGGGTCGCTAGATGCATCCCACATGGATATGGAAAACAAGATCCGGGAACTAGAAATATGTTTTCATACAGTCCCGCTACTTGTAGGATTTATTCTTTCCTTAAATCTCTTCTCTCTCTTGTCTATTTTGTCTGTAACAATTTCAAAAAATGTAGTGAGTTTTATTATGGCCTCTATTTTCCTAGAGTGGTTCATAAGGTGATTTTGCAATGAATGGGCCATCCAGAATGCTTTGTAATTCTCTACAATATGGTCTTCTAGTTGCAGCTTTTTAACAGTGCAATTCTTAGAATATAGGACTGGAAGAGACCACTGGGTCATTAAATGTGAATTCCCATCCTAGAGACTACTACAGCTAAAAGGTGATGAAGATGCGAGTATCATAGAATGAATCATAGAATGGTTTGGGTTGGAAGGGATCTTTAAGATCACCTGGTTCCAACCCCCTGCTATAGGCAGGGATACCTCCCTCTAGACCAGGTTGCACAAAGCCACATCCAGCCTGGCCATGAATGCTTCCAGGGAGGGGGCACCCACAACCTCTGGACAACCTGTTCCAGTGTCTCATTACACTCACAGTAAATAATTTCTTCCTAATATCTAGTCTAAGACTGCCCTCTTCCAGTTTAAATCCATTTCCCCTCATCCTGTCGCTATATGCCCTTATAAAAAGTCCCTCTCCACCTTTCCTGTAGGCCCCCTTCAGTTACTGGAAAGCTGCTACAAGGTCTCCTCAGAGCCTTCTCTGGCCCAGCTCTTTCAGTCTGTCCTCGTAGGGACAGTAAAACTCAAGTTACTACCCATGAGAGTAAGACTGAAGCTTGTAGCCCCCAACGATCATGGGATTAATACCATGTATTCATTAATCTTGAACATATGGTATATTATAAGGTAATATGTTGCTCTTTGCAGTATCTGATGATGAAGAGGATGCAAGCAGGAGTTGGAAAGGCCCAAGAAAATGTGGATATCTATACTGAACGCCTATACATTGTATGTTAATTGATGAATGTAGAGTTCCCAACAGCTTTCATTAGATGCATTTCCACATACTGTTTTGTTGCTCTCCTTCAACTTCTGCGAAACTTGGGGAGAAAGAATTATCCATCAATACCAACAAATTAAACTATAAGAATGCGTAAAAACTTTCTTTACATGAATAGATGGTCATCAGAGACTTTGGCAAATGGAGTTCTAATGAAAAGATTCAGGACTTGTCCACTTACTATAGGACTGAATTCAATTTTGCAATGCAGCCACTTTTTCTCTTGCTTCTGCACACTGTCTCATGTGCAACTGAACAGCCATGCTCCTGTTGCTTTTGAAATTGGTCAGCAGGTAATGATTTGCATGAAAGGAAGGGTAAAAAAGCACACTTACTATTCAATGTGGACTAAACAGTATAGCTGGAGATGGGTATGTTAAGGGAAATCATAGTGCATTAGATCAAAACCAACACAGCCAAATGCTGCATGGTATAGGTAGCAAAGCCTGAGTCAAAATTCAGATTGCTTCTGGTGACAATTATGCAGTATTGTGCAGCTTCGCCTTTTACTCTAGACTGTCAGATTATCACAGACTTCTTTGAATATGTATTTGCATAGTTCTCCTGATAAATGTCTCTCTGTTATTATGGTAAAATTTTGTAAATCCGCATTCAGTAAATTATGAAGTACTGTAATTCTATTTTGTCATACTCTGGTTTGTGGTTAGAAAGTGAGTTTTTGTTGCTAGAAAAAGTAGTGTTACAAAACAGCCTCATTAAGCAATCATGTCCAGATTATTGTACAGAGGGAAACCAATTCCTGTTTAGATTTCGTTAAGTACATATGGTGAAAGAGTAGCATTATTTTTATGCTTTTCTTACTCTAGTAATATTGGAACTTCAGACCACAGGAAAAAATTGAGCACTACTGTCAAGAAAACATGCAAATAAGTGGTTTACATAGTTCTCGCTGGCAGTTTTATTGAAGAACTTCATGCTCAGATCTAGTATAGAGCCAGAGATACTAACCTGCACCAGCTGCTTGGCTGATATAACACACTGCCCTGACCCTCTGGCTTAGAAAAACAGAATACCCAAGTTGGAAGGAACACACAAAGATCACGAAGTCCAACCCCTGGCTCCACACAGCACCACCCAAGATCAAACCCTATGTCTGAGAATGTTGTCCAAACACCCCATGAACTCCAGCAGCATGGGGCCATGCCCACTGCCCTGGGCAGCCTGTTCCATGCCCACCGCCCACTGGTGAAGAACCAGGACCTGCAGGCCACCATGAGGCTTCCCATCAGCCTCCACTGTTTTGGGCTGAACAAACCCAAGGGACCTCAGCCATCTTGCCCTCCAGACCCTTCACCATCTTCATAGCCCTCCTTTAGATGCTCTTTAATAGTTTTATGGTCTTCTTATATTGAGATGCCCAAACCTCCATTCAGTGATTGAGGTGAGGCTGCACCAGCACAGAGCAGAGTGAGACAGTCCCTTCCTTCTATCAACTGGCAGTGCTACATTTAACTGGGATATTCTAACTTGCTGATGCTCACAGTACACACTAGCCAGCTCCCAGCCCCTCATTTGGGTAGGCCCCTATTGCCTTCTAGCCTTTAGAGCTGAGTTTCTTCATGAAAAAAATTAGGATTTCTATGATAAGTAAGGAGTGGGGAGGTGAGGGAAAGCATGGCGAATGCTGAGATCCCACCCTGTCATGGAGGTAAGGCATAAGAAAACAGAGGATGCAACTGAACTTACAAGCCTGGAAATGTTCCCGAGTTCCCCAGGATATCTATAACGTTGATCTGTAGTCAGAATTTCAGCCTGCTGAACACCCCCAGTCTTCAGCAGGACTGGAATTTTAGCTTTCTTTTTCCTATAATTATATGTTTTTCTATAAATGCTTTTATATACATGTGTAAAAGAAAGAAATCAGAGAAACTGCTGTTCTATGTCCAGTGAATTACTCAACATATTCTCTCTACTCAAACCAGAAACTGAGGCCAAATATTTGTTTTTATTTAAAGCAACAGTGTTACTCTCAAAGAAGAATTGCAACATGTTTTTTTAATAATAAACTGATATTAAAAGCTTTAAAAATGTGGGTGACAGTCAGAACTTTTTATTTAAAATGACTTACATTTAACAGTTTCTGGATGGCAATATTTATGTCTGATTTGGGGGTAACCATCACAGTGGCAAATGGAGAGTAAGATTAGAGTATTACACTTGCTATGAAAATTGTACTAGCAATCCTTTGCTATGAGTGGATATAAAACTGTTTGGAGAATGACCTCACCATCTGCATGCTGTGCAGATATAACAATGACAAATGTATCATACCAGACTCCCAAATATACATCTTAGTTCTCTATCCCCTTTCTTTCCTACCTCTCTCAGTATCCTTTCTGCTTTACGTGCATACTCATATGACTGTTTTCACAAATATAAAGAGTAAAAAATAACCTGTTATTTCTCATTTTTTATGTTTACATTGGAGACTCCATCATCTGTCTTGGTGATAAAATCTAAGCTCAGTATACAATGTAAAGTAATAACTGTAACTTTGAAAGACAAAAAACAAAATTACCATGTGAGTAACTCAGAAATGAATACCCATTGTTCATAGTGTTCATTGGTGACTAGGTATGAATCACTTGATGCATAATTCAATAAAATCAATTATATTAGTTGTCTAATATCATATGCTAATTTTCTAACCAGTACTCTTCTGTTTAACTGGAACAGGAATACACTGTAATCACACTTCAGAAAACATACTGGTCCTGAAAGCAACAGCTTATACCCAATAGTTTTGCTTTTGCTGGATGAATACGACTGTGGTAGTGCAAAACCCCTGTGTATAACTCTTATTCTCAGTGATTGCCCTTTTAATTAACCAGGTGAAGCCACACTTAATATCCATGCTTAGGAACTGTAAAAAGTCCTGATTGTTATCTCCATTTGTTGAAATGTACACACAAATCTGTTATGAAAAATATGTTATTGTTCTTTAAGGGTAATTTCTTTCTGAGTTTGAAAAAAAAATCGTTTAATTTAAATTCCTTTAATTATGATATTTATGGAAAAATATATATATTAAAAAAACAACTTCAGAAATATGTCTTGATTCTAATTTCTGATTTCCACCCACTCATTTATAATCCTATAAAATATTGAAAATTTTAAAAAGTGAAGCCTTCACTTATGCAATAAGGAAAGGGGGAGTAAATAGGGTAGATTCTATATACTGTATTCCTCAGATGGCTACGTGTACTTGCAGTGCTCATTTTGCCTTGCATTCCTGTATACAGCAGTAACAACATTGCAATAGCTGCATATATGCAATAAAATTCAGCATGTAAACTACTTCTACCTATTAAAAAAATAATTAGAAAATCTAATAATTTCTTTATTCTATCGATTGTTAGATATTAAGCAGTATGTTAGTGCCTACACTTGCTCTGCAGGCTCGTGGAAGATGACATCTAATGCCTTTGCCAACTCAAGTAGAGCTTTATATCTGTTCAGTCAAGTTTGCCTTTTGGGCATTTCTAGAGATGCTTATGATCTCTGCATATACACAATGCTTTCTGACTGAAAATGAAATCATTACCACAGAGAGTCTTCAAAACTGCTGAACTCTTAGGCATCCGTACAGCCTGCGGTATTTTGAGGGGAAGTCATACCATACAGATTTTTCTGCTTTTTGTTTTTATAAGAATCATAAACAATTCAGTGGTGGTTTTTTGAACACTGAGATACTAAAAAGGTACGCATCTGTAAAATTCATGACACAGATATGTGGAAGACAGACTGAGGACCATATGCTATTTTCTCTTTATTTACATCACCTAGAAGTATATTTAAGATTTTTGTTAACAAGACTGCAGTTAACATGTAGTGTTTGAATCAATGTGACAAAATAGTACAGATTTACTTATCCTCTGTCATAACCCCCCTTTCCCATTGGGCCTCCTCTAGTGCTAATTTATTGGTGGCATGAAGGATCTGAAATTTTAAATTCACGGAGTAAAAAGGTTTTCAGAGTACATTGTATATCCTTTCTTTAGAGTTTTCTGAAAATCTATTTGTGGGGAAAGTTGTTGAATGTTGTTTAGATCCAAATCTCCCTTTTGTACAGTGTAATATTCAGCCTTACATCCAGGATCTGTCCAAAAGACTGCCAGCAATTCTACTGCTGCCTGTCCTTTTTCCATCATGCAATTCAGTTACATTCAAAAGCTTCCTTTACCATATTGACATTTCAGATTTACAACTCCTGGTACTGCAGTGTTCTCCTTATCTTTGGAAGAATGTTTCTCCACATTTTTAGAATGGAGATTTGGTTGATACTCCAGATCCCATATAACTTCATCTTTTATGTGTCAGCTCATTGCACATCCTAAATATTCACTACAAAGAAGCCACTGTTGACTGGGGACTTGAACAACTTGAGAGTCTGTGCAAAGTGTGAAGGGACTTATTTGCTTTCATATTGAGAGGAATCCTTATGCAGATCACATGGTGAAAAGAACAACTGAAAAATGTCTGGTTTATCGGCAGAGACTTGGAGCATCTTTCTGCTCTGACCAATCTTATTTTCTGTGAAGCTGTCATTTATAATCTTGATGTGCTTTGGATAGATGAGTGGGCATAATGCACACTTTTTACTCAAAGAAAGGGAGGGATTACCTGCTTGAGCTGAAAACAATATGCAGCACTGACATTAGAAAACAAGCGATTAGGGAGCTGATGATGCTGTTAGTGTTCTAATTAATTTAGCATTACTGTTTTTACCTAAGACAAGAGGTTGAGGTTGTTTTCTGTAAACTGTGATGAGAATATCCACAGCATACATTTATATTCCAAAACTAGGGACATTTTTCAGGCTTACTTTTAAAGTGTATTATTGCAAAGTTAATCCATAATATCCAGAGATTGGTTAATTTGAATATAAATGCTGAGACTGTGTGTATTGGAGACAGGTTTATTACATTGCTGCCTCCGTTATTACAGAATTCATAGATAACATGTTTTATATGTCTTCTGCAGTGGCAAATTACCATTTTGCTTGGCATTTTATTGAAATTAATTTACCTAAAGAAGCCTGTCTCCTCATTTAAATAATTATTGACCTACTTCTTTTTTTCTTTTAGCAAACCCGATGGCAAGAACTGAACATTGTCAACGACGTGGGGATATATTTCCAAATAAAATGACTGTGTTTTAATCAAGCAGAAATGAAAAGAATTTAGACGTAGGTGACAAAAATAATTAGAATTAAGGAAAGACTTCTGTGTGAATAAGAATTTAAAAGTTTAAGTTTATAAGAAAATTAATATAAATAAGAAGAGACGTGAAGAGACATTTTAATGATAGGATACTTGTTAACTGTAAGCTGCAGGAATTCTCCCACCTTCCTTCCACTTAAGCATCTTTGTGAGAACTGTGTTAAGTTACTTAACTCTGCTGTGTCAATCCAAAATTCGGCTAAGTCCCCTTGTTGTGGTTTAACTCCATGAAGTAGCTCAGCACCACCGAGTCACTCGCTCAGACTTCCCCCTTGCACTCCAGTAGAATGGGGGAAAGAATCAAAAGTTGAAAGTGTGAGAACTCATGGGTTGACGTTAAGACAGTTTACTAAGTAAAGCAAAAGCCCTATGTGCTAGCAAAGCAAAGCAAGGAATTCCTTTGCTACTTCCCATTGGTAGATAGATGTTCAGCCACTTCCAGGAGAGCAAGGTGCATCACACATCATGATTTCTTGGGAAGAACATCATCCCTCCAAATGCCCCCCTTCCTCTGGTGCTCACCAAAGCCTTCATAAAGACTGACCTTATCCTTTTATCTTTTGGCTGGACTTTGAGATGATGCCACTGAAAGAAACAGGAGCAGAAAGAGAGAGAAGTGGCTCCATCCAGCCTATTATGGAATAAGCCCAAGGATCCTTCTTCCTGACACTTGCATGTGGCCAAGGCTGTTTGTCAGACAAAATTCTCCACTGCCTGTCCATAATTGCTGAGGAGTAGTAGTAGCATGTGGCTTGTAGATACATGGGCAGGCATGCTGACGCTTCTTCTTAGGAGACTTTCATAGTATATGTGGCAAGGGATGGCTGAAGATGTATGCAGCTGAGCTAAGGCCTTCTGCATCGCATGTCAAATATACTGCTCTTCTTAAGAGATAATATGGCCATATCCATTATCTGTTTTCTGACCATTATTGTGATATTTCCATACAGATAATATTTATTTTCTCATTGTGCAACTTTTCTTTCACTTGGATTATACAAATGACATTTAAATGTAAATTTCATATGAAAAGATGAGGTAGTAACACACCAGAACACCATTTTAGTGTACAACAAAAATCAAAAAAAGAGCTTTGTTTCACCAAGAGAAAAGACTTTTCTGTCCTGAGATATTCCTTTTAGACCTGCCTGAATATGGATCCTCCTGTAGAGTCATTCCATCAGTGCAAAGAAACTAAAAAATCTTTTTATATGGAGATTTTACTTATCTCTGTAAAACACTATTTGCTGGGTATGAGAAGAGATCATGGAAAAGCAGTTATGCATGTATGAAGGAGGTGTACATAGTACACTATAGTTCCTCATCTGTATACTGTCTGCATTCACAGTTTGTCCTTGGTCTCCACACTTTCTCTGTCCCTATCATGCCTCACCACTGCGTGCAAATATGTATATGCATCAATAAGTGCACCTGTGTGGACATGCAAGAAGCAGCAAACATGAATAGGACTGTTGTGTTGACAGTAATGGTGGATTTGAGTGGGTGAAGGTAGATGTGCTTTGTCTCACAAACACGGGACAACAGGAAACAATAGCTCATTAAAGCCATGTATAAGAAACAGACAACTCATCTGTTAAGTCATGACTGATTCATGCGCTAAAGCCCTCATATCAAAATCCAGAGTAATTACAGCTGAGTCATGCAGACAAGGAGATGAGCTCAGAGCTGGAGAAGGCATTGCCAAGACATGATAGAGCAGCAGGGGGGCGGAGAAGGGTGGTGTCACTTCACAATCTTGAGCAAGGCCCAGGGCCACTAGATTATATCAAAGTGTAAGTGTTCAAGTTAAAATAAATATTTCTCATGCTGTCTGGATCTAAAGAAAGGATTAAAAATAGAACAGGCTACCTGTTTCTTGAAATACTAGCCTAGAATATTGGCTTCATTAGGAGTAAATTTTCCTGTTGTGCTTCTCCCCGCAAACTGTTGCCAGGAGGGGAGCATGTAATATTGGAGGTAAGGGTGAGTAGAAGTGATAAGGTCAGCCAGTACAGTTGTATGCAAAGTGTGCCTTACCTTTGGCAGCAGAGGGGTCCTATAAAACCTGGTTGTTATCTCTGTGAAAAGCCTGTCCACTTCCATTTTCTTGTTCCCCTCACACGGTGACTTAGAGAAACCATGAAAACATGATTTATGCATGAAGTACAAGAGGCCTATGAGTCACAGTCAAGCTGTACAAGTTCATTCAGTGAGGTGATTCCACACTAAATGAGCTATTATTTGAACTCACCGTATTGGTTGAAGATTCCCTTTTTCCTTTGTGGAGCGTACTAATGAGGCGCACAGTTAACTAGCTACCTACCGGGAACACAGCCATGCATGTTTAGAAGACTTGCTCTGACAGAGCAGTGGATCAAATAAAGTACACTCTGGGGAGATAGTAGCACTCAGGAGAGTTCAAAGTGTCAAAGTTTCCTGTCAGCACTGTCTAATGACTAAAGTATTTCCAGACATCTAATTCCCATACTGTGGAAGTGCAATTCTGATGTAGTTGCAAAGGACAGAAGTCTCACTCTCAAGTTGCAGAGTGCTGCACTCCTTCCTTGGCTCACTGCCTCTCTTGTAATGTCCCTGGGCCAGGACTGAGGCTGTCACTGCACACTGGCATCCTGCAGCTCTGAAGTGCAGACTCTGTTTCTTTTTATGGGTCTTCGGCTGCAGTTCTTCTCTCTAGCAGAAGTGTGCCAGTCCTGTCGGCAATTTAAATAAGTATTGATAAACAGCCAGCTTTCTCCTGTATGGATCTCCTGTGGCGGCTCCCTGCTTTCTTATTTAAAATATACAGAAATTTATATAAATACATACATGCTGAATGATTTAAATAAAAAAAAAATTGGTACTCACAAAATATACAATATATTTGAAATACAGCAAGATTTTTTGTCTTGTTAGTATCTAAATGATTAAATGTATCTTTGGTGTTTACATTATCACTGGGACAAAAAAAGTCTCTTGGCCACTAGCTAAAATAAAATTGACCATGCTATTTCCTAAACAACTCTCACTGTGCACTTTGCTTAGGTAGTATTAATCAGAGAGCTGGAGAATCTGGAAATGGAAAAATTACAAAGGAGAAAATGCATTGAGAAATGCTTATGATTAGCTTTTCTTTAGTTAATAAAAAAATAATATTGCCAACCTAATATTTGCACAGTGTACCATTCTGTGACTGCTGCCTTTTGAGATGTATGGAAGGACAGGCTTAACGACCCTTGATGGGAAAATTGCAGAGCTGTCTTTCCATACTTGGACTAGAATTAAGTTCACTTGATGGGATGAATGTGTGGCAAAATGGGCTGTCTCATAGGAGCACAAATTACCTAAAAAGAGCTAAAATATATGTATACTTCAGAGAAACAAAAGCAGTAAGCCAAACTGGAATAGCTGCTACCACTGGAAGCTGTTATCTCTGAAACTTCAGCTGTATCTCTGATTTTGTCATGACAATCTACTTGCTGGATATAAAAAACTACTGTGACCAGAAAAAAAACAACACAACTGACATTACTTAAAATGACTATTTTATTATTAACAGAAGGAAATTATTCATTAGAAAGAACAGCACTGCAAGGGATATATAGTTCCCTCTTTTCCATATCCTTCTGTAGAAAGTCAGTGCTGATGCTAATATCTTTGAGAGTGTCTGTTCTTGGAGAGGCCTAGCAAATCTTGACATCATGGGGAGATGTTGGCACAAAAGCTATAAAGTTGAGGATGGGACAGAAATCCAGTTATTAGTTCTGGGGCCACTTCCAATCTCTTTGTTCCTTTGATAAAAAGTAGAGGTTCATTTTAAAATATAATAAATACCCAAAACAGTGTATAGAATCTTAACATCATAGAATCATTAATGTTGGAAGAAAAACACTGAGATCATTGAGTCCAATAGTCGGCCCGTCACCACCATGACCATCAAACCATGTCCCTTAGGAGGACTGATAAATTCTTTTACAAAAAGATATATACTATTAGCTATGTCACAGCTAACCTATATAGGTTATCATCTGTGTACTCTTCATTGAGTCTGTATGTTACCTATGATATAGGAAAGTGAGAGAAACCACGAGGATCAACTTTTCAGTAAACTTTCTTTTTTTAAACTGCATTCAAATGAGCTAGCTGTTCTCATGATTCAATATTTTAAAAATGAAATTCTGTTTCCAATAAATCCAAATAACTCTACTCATGCAAAACTTCCAGCTCACTAGTTTAATGGTCTCTGACTTTTAAGTAGCTGTTCAAGAATGCATTATCTTTTTATCGTGATCTTTTTTTCTCTTAAATGACTAGGTGTCATATGAGTCATTTCTGTTTGAGTTGTATAAGCTAAAGGCTTGTGTATGTCAGCTGGCCAAACTGACTCCCCAGTTAATATAAATATTCAAACAAAAATAGCTATTTTTCTTAATAACCACTGTCACAGCTTGCTATACTGTATGTAATATTCATTCACACAATAAGGGTACCAGAAAATTACTATGTGGCATGTGTTGAGATATGCAACATTTGCATCTGTAATCTTGAAAGAGAGATACAGTCTCAAACGTTTAAATAAACAAGATTTCCATAAAAGAAGAATACAGATTATGTAGTGGTAAAGAATAACCTTGGTAGAAGATACTGAGCGGTCAATGCTTTTGAGAAGATTTCAGAATTTTCCCAGAAGAAAATATGCTCAGCAAGAAAAGCTTCTGCATATCTTGAATAGATTATAATGTACAATTGGTGCCATGAAGGAAGGCGTCATGGCCCTAGGGCCATCGCCAACCCTGACTCCTTGTGACCACTCCCCTGGGTCTCCTCCACACCCTACTCTGTGCCCAAGACCCATGTCAGCCCCAGGGCCATCAACCACTGCTTTCCTGAGATAAAGAACTTGCCAAATCTTGAAAGGCAGAGATTTCCCATTCTTCACAGAGGAACCTATTGTTAGATTTATGGAGTGCTTCTTGACCAAAGAGCAGGCACCTCCAGAGTCTGTTTTTTTTTTTTAAATGTATTTTTAACTTAAAGCTGAAGATTTCATGCAAGTATGTCATGTGAATCACACCATCCAAGGCTTACGTAGATTTTCTAGCACAAATTAAAGAGAATCATTTGGAAAGTTGAAACCAGTAAAAACTAAAATAAGAATTTTAGAGTATTACAGAATCACAGAATAATTAGAGGGACCTCTGGAGGCTTGTGAGCCAAGCTCCCTGTTCAAAGCAGAGCCAGCATGCAAGCTGGATCAGGTTGCTTGGGATTTTGTCCAGTCAAGTTTTAAATTTCCCTGAGGGCAGGCATTGTCTACAGAGACTTTGGGCTTCTACTCCAGTGCTCTATTATGCTCTTGGGTGAGCTTTCTAGCTTCCCATCCTTGGGCTGAACAATTCCAGCTCCCTTAGCCTTTCATTGTACAGCAGACCTCAAGAAGTCTGACTATCTTAATAGCTCCCCTGTAGATTTACTCAGGTATGCCAGTATCTGTCTTGGAACAAGGACTGTGTTCACCAGAGAGGTGAAATGCTGATTCCTGTCCAACTTCTTGTTTGTGAGGTCCCTGCTTGCAAATCTGCTGTCTACCCAGTAATTTCCTAGACTGTATAATTGCATGATATTTTACCATCCCAGGTGCAGGACTTCTTTACATTTGTTTTCAGTGAAAATCATGATGATTTGGTTCATATGGATTTCTCCAGCCTATCAGTGTCTCTTTCTTAGTCAGCCCTGCCCTCCAGCATATTGACTATTCCCTCCACTTTGCTTTTGTCTGCACATTTGAGGAGAGTGTGTTCCACCTCACCATCAACACCATCAGAGACCATATCAAACAGTTTCGACCTCAGTATCAGTCCATGAAGAACATCATTCAAAACCAGCCACCAATTAGAGTACAAATCTCTTGATTTCAGTTTTGCACTAATCTTACTGTCCACCCATCTGGTACAAAACCTTCTCAATTTGCTATTTAGGTTGCTGGAGCAAAATGTGCCAAAAGTCGTGATAAAGTCAGGTCAATGACATTCACTGCTTTCCTGTTTTCCACATGGCCAGCCATTTTGTTATAGAAGGCAATGAAGCTGATCAGATGTGATTTCCTATTGGAAAATCCATACAGGTAATTCCCAATCACTTTCTTGTAGTTTCTGTGCTTCGAAATGGCTTCCAAGATAATTTGGTCCATAACTGCTGGGGAATGAGTTGGGGCCACTGTCCAGCTGTTGCCCAGATCTTCCTTCTTGCCCTTTTCAAGAGGCCTTTTTCCAGTCACTGAGGTCCTCCACCAATTATCTCGGCCTTTGAAAGGCAATGAAGCCTGGTCTCAAGATATTGTTGGCCAGTTTTCTCAGCATACTGTCTGAACCTGTGGCTTTCCTTTGTCCAGTGTGCTTAAGCAGTCCATAGCTCAGTGGTCTTTTGCTACAGGCAGTATTTCTCTTTCCTATACTCAGTCAGTCAGCATGGAGACTTCCAGATACTTGAGGAAATACCTAGTTAGTAAAGACTGAGGCAAAGAAGGTACCTTGTTTTCCAGACTCTTTTTCACCCACTCCATTCAGCAGCTGGTCACATTTTTGCTGATACTCATTTTGCTGCTGATCATAGAATCATAGAATCATAGAATCATAGAATCATAGAATCATAGAATCATAGAATCATAGAATCATAGAATCATAGAATCATAGAATCATAGAATNTAGAATCATAGAATCATAGAATCATAGAATCATAGAATCATAGAATCATAGAATCATAGAATCATAGAATCATAGAATCATAGAATCATAGAATGGCTTGGGTTGGAAGGAACCTCAAGGATCATCAAGCTCCAACCCCAATGCTGCCGGCAGGGACACCAACCTCCACATCTATACTAGACCAGGCTCCCCAGGGCCCCATCCAACCTGGCCTTGATCACCTTCAGGGATGGGGCATCCACAACCTCTCCGGGCAGTACTCTCTGATGTACCCCTAGAAGCTATTTTTGCCTTTTACATTTCTCACCAGCTTCAAATCCAGCTGAGCATTGGCTTTTCCCTGCATGCCTGGGCATTGCCTCTGCACTCATCCCAGGTAGTTTGACCCCACTTCCACCTTTGGTATGCATCCTCATTATATTTAGGCTCAGAGAGGCATCCTCCTCTTAACCAAGCTGGCTCCAAGTCATACCTGCTAGAAGGCCTGAATAAACATATCTGGATATTTCAGGAAACTAAAAAGCTCTAAACTACTCATATATTCCAAGCGTTTGGGTAATAAAATGTGTAGGTATTATTGGCAGCTATTTTGAATAGCTTTGATGTGCATGACTCAGGAGTATATCTAGTGTGACTGAATTCGTCAACAAAAACTCATTTAAAAAATATTTTAAAATATCTAAAATTTGTCTTCTTTCTACATCTTGTTTATATTATTTCTTACAGCCAAGATGCATCTCTCCAAGATTCTTACCCACTTCCCCACTTCCTTTCTGTACAGGTGTACGTGTAAGGTAGCATGGCACAACTCAATATATTTGTTACATGAGTAAAAGAACATGCTAAATCATCCAACAATAATACTTCTGTACAGTAGTCACCTTAACTATCTTCTTGATGGTTAGAAATTCAAATATCTTAATTGATTTATCATTATTAGTCATCTATTTGATTTTATTCTAATATGTATTTTATTCAGACTCATCCTATCATCAAATATTTAAAATTCATCTTAATATATCTAATACA
The DNA here is from genome assembly GCF_002078875.1 of Numida meleagris. Taxonomy (NCBI): domain Eukaryota; kingdom Metazoa; phylum Chordata; class Aves; order Galliformes; family Numididae; genus Numida; species Numida meleagris. Next base: position 82,963,334 of record NC_034411.1, on the reverse strand, counting down.
TTCTAATGCATTTGAGTACAGATACAAGAGCTTTGCTGTAAAAATCTTTGAATCACAGATTGGTAGGAATCATGCACATTTTTGTGCTTCATTACAAACTATCTCCTTTTGCTGCCATATAAGAAGAAAAAACCTGGAACAAAACTGAGGAAAATTGTAGAAAATACAGAAATTGCAAATTTTTGAAAGTGCAAATTGCAAAGCATTGTAAAGTGTCAGAATCCAAATTATATAGATTTTGAGATGATAATGCATAATTATTTTTGGCTGTTATTGTCTGCAGTTATGGAATTCAAATGGGTTTGCCCTATGAACTGAAGACACTTCAGCCACGCATTCTGCTTTCCATTATCTCCTCACATCTCATACTGAGCAGGAGGAGGATGTGTCACTCTGTACCAGCTACCCAGGTAGTCTTTAGGCAAGGACAGCAACTGGGAGGATTAGTTGCTCGCACGCGGTGCATGGTGACTCAGTGCCTCTGGCTGGAGGTGCCTCTGGTAGGAACCTCTGAGGTGAGAGAAATCTTATATCCTAGTGTCCACAGCATGTAGCTTTATAATCACGATCAGACTTGTATTTTGGCTTTGATTCTGCTGTGTCACAATGACTCCTAATCCGGACCTTATTGGAGGAGAAAAGGATGCTTTTTAGCCTAACTATTCTGTTACCAAGACTGACATTGATTTATTAATGTGCCATATGTGATTTCTTTTAAAAGTACTTATGATACATGGTTTGCAAAATGTTACAAAACCCAGATAATTTCACAAGATAAGCTTGTAGCTGCAAGTCAACTCCATGAGTGGAAGGTTCAGCCTTCTGAATGCCCTCTTCTCACATTAAGTATTAGTTCCCAGTTAGCCTAAAGATGCCTCATTTGGGCTCCCATTGCAGGTCTTGAGGCATTAATGTAAACTGCTTAGTAAATTAATGTTAGTATATCTAGTCTTTTACCCCTGGATGTGTTTTGGTAAAGATCAAAGATGTGTGAAACACAGAGACAGAAATGGATTATCATCAGGTGTAATAATGGCTGACTCATTGCACTGAAAATTTAAAAAGTAATTAAAGTAAAATAATTAAAATGTGTGTGTTTCTGAGCTGTAATGGTATCTGAGACACCCCAATGAGGACAAGATCTTACATGTATCCTCTTAAGAGATGTGTGAAGAAATGTTTTTGAGGGTGTTAGTGATGGGTTTGTCATGTATTTGTATTTAGAATTATAGCTGAATCACTCTGAAATATATTCACATTTTTCAGATCATCCAGCAAGAAATAATGCATAGTATAAAATTTAAATGCTGATAAGAAATAATGCATAGTATAAAATTTAAGCGCTGATAAGAAAACAGACAAGGACCAAAAGCTTATTGAGGCCACCAAAACTGTGGGTCATGTTCTCCATCATCTTTATCTGTTTGCTCACAGTGATGCATTGTGGAGCTCATGACCTGCTATGCACACAGCTGGGGTCTGGTCAGCCCAAGCTATGGAACCTCGTGGAGGAGTCAGGGACCTGAGGGTTCTACAAGTATTTCTCAGAAATCATGTTACTAAACAGTGTCAAAGTGCATGGATTGCTTTAAGGAGTAGGGGGTAGGTCTGTATTCACATTATGAATCTCAGAGAGAATGTGGATACATATGATCCAGCAGGAAGCTGGATTTCTTCTAGATGCATGAAGTGGAAGTAAGGCAGATGCTTAGCCAGTCTTGTTCTTGCAAAATTAACACTCTGTTTATTTTTTCAAGTACCAAAGTAGGGTAAATTGTTGACAGCAAAGAGAATGACTAAACTCTTGAGCTCTTTGTCAGTAACTTCACAGATTTTGATAGGCAGAACTTATGCTTGTGTAACTGATTGGAGATTGACAATGGAACATTGTCACCTGGGGACCGAATGGGTGCAGGTGGGGAACAGCTGCTGTACAGAGTACAAGTCTCTGAAGCCTCAACATTCATCACCTCATGTGAGTTGTTTGGTCCTGCTGCGGGATGATTCTCAGTCCTTGAGGTTGGCCCCTGGTTTCCGTACTGCACTCAGCAGTGTTCCACATTGCCAGGTACTTCCAGGGAAGGCTGATCCTACTTTGCCTGTGAAGGACCACAAACATGCACCAGCAGTCAAGTTTCTGGTCCTCAGAAGGTCCAGAATGACATGTGCACAATTAGTTCGTTCTGATGAGTGATGATGGGATGCAGTACCCTGCTAGGAGGGTGCCATGCCCTGTGCAGGCAGTAGAGCTAAGCTTACCTTGCAGGCTGACTAGCACAAGGGCTGAGTACTCTAAAAAAAATAATCTTGTTATTCACCAAGTACTTATTAGGAAATACATTCATAAAGAACTCCATAAAACTATGTTCTTCAGGATGCAGTTCAATAACAAAAAAAAAGGAGAAAGTAAGTACAATCCCTCCACAGATCAGTGTAGTCGTTGTTTCTGGCCATCTTACATGAGACTGCTACATAAATCTTTTAAAATTCTGCTGCAGTCACAGTGCATGTAACTTGCTAACATGGTCTGAGGTATAAAGGAGGCAGGAACCAGAGCCTGAACCCAGTACTGAACCCCAGTAATATTTGCTAGAATTCAGGCTGTTTAAGCAAGTTATAGACTCAAAATGTGCTCAAAGTCAATTGAAAACTTCTTCTTTGTTAGATTTCCTTAAAATCTCAGTAGTGCCAGTCTAATCTTCATTAGCTGGCTGCACACATATTCTCTGGGGTCCATTTTCCCCCCTCTTTTTCTTTTACAGGAGAGTTCCACTGGCTCTAGCCAGCTTGCGCATCTCTCTCTCAGCTGTAACCTAGTTTTAGGGATAAGTCCTGTGCAAATAAAAATATTTCATTATAGCAACAGAGAAAATAGAAAGCTGCTGGAATAGTTCCATCATTTCCCAGAACAACCATCACTTTCCACCTGTCACACTGGACAAATCCCTCTTTGAAGTGTTCATGTGCTTCTACAGGTTTGCGGTGGTTGTTTCCATGTATGTCACGTTTGCAGATTACTTTTCAGATGTGGCTTATAATGCTAAACAGCATGTGGTATCCACCTCTATGGTGTCTGAGGAGAATATTTTAGAGTGCTCTGAGTTTACCTGGAGTTTTTAGGTATTTCTTCCTCCAGATTGTGAAAGTCTTCATGACAAACATAGATATGGTTGTTACATGCACTCTTTTTCCAAGAAACTGGTTTCCAAAAAAAAAAAAAAAAAGCAAGCGACTTCATCTTTGGTTATCAGAATGCATCTTCTAAGCCGATTAACGAAAAGTATACAGTCTTGGATGTTGTTCCTGAAACATTTTTATACATGGCTGTTAGAAGTACACTGTAAGATTTCTGACAGTGAGCAAGATGAGAGGAAGAAGTCTTTTTTTCCATCTGCTTCATGCAGCTGACTGCTTTTCCCCAGTGAGGCCTGATCAAGCAGCTACTTGCTTAATTTTACAGACATGAGCAATGAGCTTCATTCGCTTCAACACCACCAGGTATTACAAAACCAGGATTCTCACCAGCTTGCAGATGATGACTCGGCTCATCATTGCAGCAGGTCAAAAAGACGTGGGACTGACTTCAGAAGACAGCATACATTTTTCACAGCAGTTTAAGTGCCAGCCAGCCATAGCTGCACTGGGCCGGCAAAACACTTGTTGGATATGAGGAATTTGTTCAAAGTACCAGTAGAAAATTATTTGCTTCTTATTTTTAGTAGGATCAGCTGTCTGATCACTTACTTAATGGGATGAGCTCTCCGCGGAAGCAGGCAGGAGCTTGTTTATGGCATGGGGTGAAGGACACTTACGGATTCAGGAGAGGGTGTAAGACAGATGGGAAATGTAACAGCCGTACCTGAGGTCAGGTTAATTTGCTTCAGTGTGAGTGATTACCTGAAATTACTTTCAACTGTCGTTAAACTTAACTTTTCTGCTGACAGTTTCACTGAAGTACCAGCTGGCTTCTTTTTTTTTTCCATGTCTATACAAATAACCCTGAGATGTTAATACAATGAAACCAAACTGAAAATGCTTAGGGGAACACTAGTGGGCTTGTGAATACAAAACAAAACAAAGCAAAACCCTCCTTCCTTAAAAGCTCCAGGCTGCTCAACTGCTAGTGCAGAGCTGGTTTAGTTTGAGTTTGTTGTTTTTACAAGGCAGGCTACAATATTAAAATAAGCAGATGCATCAGTGGACATGTGTCAAAATGCATCTTGGGGGTTTAAAGCGTGCAAACCAGTAAAGCAGTTTCTTGACCTAGCTGTGTTCTTTCAATTTTATCCTAACTTTAATTTATAAGAACCAGCTGTTTTGGCTCCGAGGCACTGCTAGAAGTTATTAAGACACTTAGCAAAACTTGAAATGATTACAGAAGCACAAAGCAGTAAAGAATCAGGGTTGTAGGTCTAAAACCCATGGGAGTTTTAGATTCTCTAAATCAAAACAACTCAGTCAACAGCATCCTCTGAACGCAAACTTTGCTTCAGTTGTTTTTTTCCCACACAAAAAAATATTTGTTCTATTAGAATCTATGGGTGCCTAATTTTCTGTCCTAAAGACACTTATACAGTCCCCTGATCCTCTCCACACCTAAGACTCAGTAGGAGCCACAAACCAGGCTGACCTCCTCACACCTTAATGAGTGGCCCATCCAAAAGTCATTCTCAAAGCGGTGTCAGCGGCTTTCCCAACTCTTAATAGTTGTACTGCCTGGTCTACATGGCCTCTTTCTTAATTTGCTGGATTCTTTCAATCCTGTTTTTAGGGCCTACATAAGCACCTACAGGCTGAATGCAAGGATGATGCACAACTTAGAGACCTATATTCAGGGAGTGGTTGGTCCCAAACAACTTTTCAAAGGTGCAGAAGTCTTTAGGCATGTCTCTTTTCACCATCATCGCTCCTGAGGCAACGGCCAATAACTGTTACTATTTGTGGACTGAACTGTGCTTCTCATTATCTTGATCTGCTCTGATCCAGCAGCCAGCAGTCTTCTCATGTAAGTCCCAGTCCAGTAGGCAGGTGCAGAAGTTTGCTAAAAACTCTTCTTTATCTCATGCTGAGCAGTCTTGTATTATAAGAAATCCTCCTGTGGCTTTGGCCTGTCATTTCTCAGACATCAGCAGTTTTTATGTCCACACTAGGCTTTTTCAGATGTTCCAAAGTGTGTTTTTGTCATGCTCTTAGTCTTGATTTTCTTATGTTATTTGACTTCAAGAGAACAATGGGCAACTACAAGACAAATGTTTGTGGTATAAATACTTCTTATAAAATTATGTCCTTTCTTCCCTATTTCTGTTCCATTTGACAACCTTCTGGTACATTTATTTACTTCCTTCTTGTTTGTCTTTTAAATGTATCTTCCTTAAAATATGGTGATGCTGCCAGTGTTCAGACAGGGTTCCCTTGCTTTTCTCCACATTGCACTGTGCCTATTGTTTTAGGCAATCCCATGAAATGCAGAGCATTTGTGATGAAAATTGTAGACCACCTGCAATGTAGATATCAGAATTGGGAACAGAAGTATCACTGGGAATCAAATCTTGTTTCTTTATGCTCTCAGAATGGGGTATGACATGCTGAAGGAGGGGACAACACCTGTTATTTAACCACGGTGCTCACTTTCCTGAAGGCTTTAATAATCTTTTTCTTTCCCCAAAATCAAGCTGTTTCATCTCAACTGAGTTTCAAAACCAAATACGTTTTTTCATTTATTTATATGACTTTGTTCCATTTGGTTTCGGTCTCAGCTCCTGGCAGATTAGCAATTCTAAATGCCACAGGGACAAACCACACGTACACAGGCATAGAAGGTTAAAACTGGGCAGGCTGTTTGTTACTTGTCCCATCTGCAGCATATTGTATCAGCTCCATGTATGTTATACCGCACAAAGATTAATCAAATCCAATGAAAGGAAAATAATGAAGTTTTAATACACTGTAAAGGAAGAAGAAAAATAACAGTGTACTTTAACATTCCAAGCCTTGCTGTTGAGCGTAGACTCTTAAACCTTTTTATTGGTGCTTTGCAGACTTTGTTTATAAAGTTATAGTATGTCTTCAGGGAAAGCAACTGGTTCACAAGATTACAGCACTTAATTATACACACAAAAAAGAAAAACAAAAAGTGAACATAGAGCAAGATGCTTCCATGAAAAGGATAACTGGTTAAAATGAGTGCACATAATTATCCATGGAAAGCTATGTTTGAATCACAGATTCTGTTAATGAAAGAGATGTGCACAGTAAGACCAAACCATCATGACTCATGACTGCATTAAACAGATACGGTACATTCTTCAGAGCAGCTGTAGTTTATAACACTCAAAAGAAACAAGTGGCCTTCTCAGCATAGACTGTTCAAGCAACGACTCCATCTTTCTCTGCTGCTCTTTATACGCTGATGAATGAAATGGCTGAGGAGAATCCTGACTAAATCCATGATTAAGTACCTGACCGAAGTTTGCTCAGAGTATCAGGAGGAATCCAGAGCCAGTAGAATTCTGGGTAGAATTCTGACGGCTCGACAAGGCTGAGAAAATCAGAAAGTAACTGCAGCGTTATGGGAGATGGTTCATTCTCCCTCCTTAGATGGAAATAAATAAATAAATAAGGGTTTGAAATTATAATATCCTCTGATTGCCTACCTTTCCTGAATTAAGAATAATGGCACTATATTGTAACAGTTTTTGTTGAACACAATAAATAAATGAATAAATAATGGAGTGATTATTGGGTAATATTTCAGAAATCAGTCTTTGAAATATCTTTTGTAGCTATGTTTTTAAAATCAGTATCAATTTTTCCTGCATCAGAAAAAGTGTTGGGATAAATGTTAAAATGAGTAATTAATTCATGAAAAAAGAGTAAGGAGTGTTTTCTGATGTAAAAAAATGAATATTCAGTTTCAGAAATATGGAAGAGCTTTTCTTAAACCTTTTGAATGATTTCAGAACTTACTGCTCTCCAGTTCCAGAAACATTCTTTATTTAAGAATGGATCCAAATTTATAATAATAATAATAATATTTAGAAATTATCCACGATTAGAAGCAGCATTTCATATCTAGTTAAAAGAATAATTCTGAATTAAACAGGATGCTTTTAAACCCCAATCAGGTAAGTATTTATGTTTCATTCGACATAAAACAAAAATTTCCAGTTTCTGTGGTCTGTCAAACAGAATAACGCTCATCAATTTCTGCTATATGCATTCAACAATTAGAAAAGAGGGCAGACACATTCCATGTGGTGATTCATTGGTAAATTTTAAGAAAAATGTTAAGCAGTCTACTATACCCAAATAGCAAATGCAGTTTACAAATGTCAAGATTTAAGGATGTAAGCATAATGTAGAATTACCAATGTAATTTCTTAGAGTTCTCAGAAAGATATCCATGCAACAGCTAAATGGAAGTTCCTGTAAGCAATAAAAATAGTGGAAATTTACCAGTGTACTCTCTACCATACTAAACTTTTTTCTTTTTTAAATCCTGCTTTGAATAGGAAACAGTTCCAAAAGCTTCAAAAATTTTTAAATGAGAAATGGGAAATCCCAACAACTTAGAAATTGAAAATAATGGTAAGAAGTAACTTAAATTATTATTGATCAGTACATCGATAGCAAGATCTTCAGCTGCATTTATCATGTTCCCTAGTTCCAGTTCCATTATATAATCCAATCAACACTTCTTAAAATATGTCCATGGTCAACGTTAGCAGATGGCTATCTTGCTCTGCTCAGAAAATTCCTTAAAAAGCTGCTCTCTGAATAGCAGTTGGCAAGTAAAAGATGCAGATGGCAGAAGTAACTTTAATATTCATCCGTCACTGATATTAAATTATATGGGATAGATAATTATACAGCATAATCATGGGTGATTAATTGCAGACAACAATGTATATATTTCGGATGCTCGTTCTTAAAGCAGACTGCTGAGGCAGCTAGGCATCGAGTAAAAAGATTAAGTCACAAATGAGATATGCTGTTGGCACAAACAAAACCAAGAGAAATATCCACAACTAGTCAGTCAGCTGCTCAAAAAACCCAATGTTTCCCACACTGTGCCTGGAAGGCCTGTGGTCTGCAGCTCCACTGCCATGTCAGGAGAAGTGATTTGCTTCAGCTGCACAGGTCACGCAGCATTCAAGCTTAGGAATTAGTCAGAAGAGCATCTAACAAATCACAATTGCCTTTTCCAGAGCAAATGCTATGCCCATTGAAATACGGCCAGTCTGCTTTACATTTATATCCTTTCTTCCCTTAACACAGGAGATAAGCTGTGCTACGTACCCTTCAGGCATAATAAAGAATGTGATGATCGAGCAGGTGTCAGGGAACTGAAGTAACTCTAAGCTATCTTTGCATTTTTCTCAGCCAGGAGTACAAAGGTGCAGGAGTGATTCCTAACACCATCCAAAATGGTTACTGTGGCCATCAAGCTACATGTTGCATATTGTCTATAGCACCGCATCTGCTCTGCAAAACAAGCAGACCTCCGGGTATCTCACAAAATCATAGAATATCCCAGGAGACCCATAAGGATCATCAATTCCAACTCCAGACCCCACAGAGGGCCACTCAAAAATCAGACCATATCGCTGAGAGCACTGTCAAACTGCTCTCCTCCACACTGCTGCCTCATGCCTGTGCCGCATTCCATTAGGGCCACCAGCATGCTCCTCCAGCCTACTAGCAGTGTTCTCGGGGCTCCTTTGTCCCTCTGACCTTTCTTTCCCCAGGGCTCGTGGGCCTACAATTCCACATACAGCAAATAACAGCATCAGAATTGAGGCAATGCTCCAGCCAAAATAATTTCATTTTTCTGACAAGAGGCTCATACACATAGAGGAATTACAATTAGGGCCCTGGCATCACGTATACAAAAGACATTAGAAAGGTAGGAAGATGGTCACTAAAGAACAGGCATAACCACTTCTGTGGGTTATTACAAGTGAATTTCCTATACTTCTGGGTTAGCAGTATTGATAACAGAGTAAATAATAGATTCCGTATGATGCCTTTTAATCATTTTATTTATCATCAGTACTAAATATTATTGCAATTCCAATTTCATGCCATATTCACTATACCCTTATTGAAATATGTTAATAAAGAACAAGAAAAACAGCCTCTCACTAACCTTTTATTAGTGGAAGGTTCAAGACAATTCTCTAAACAATGCCATATTTTCCTTTCCTGTAAGCATTTGTTGAATCAGGGCCTAATTGCTGTTTGTTCAGCTCTTCCTTCTACAAGCAAATGTTGACTATGCTCATCAAAAAGGGACCTAATGGGTCCCTGCTTTATATACTCCATCAAACTACCTATCTGTGACACAGTAGTTGCTAGAGAAGCTGAGCACAGCAGAAATGATGGTAGCCTCCTCCAAATGTGATCAGTGAGAAGTTCCTCTATCCAAGTTCACTTCAAATATTTACTTACAGTATCCTGACCAACAGCTTAAATTATTAGTTCTGTTGTTACTACAGCTCCCAAATATTTATCAATAAATATTCCTACTGTGTCCCTACAGGAGCAGTGAATCTGAGTATGGGATTTTTTTAAAAATTTTTTTCTAAAAAGACAGAGGTATGGCTAGAGACAGCATATGAGGGAGCTGCCAGCAGGAAAAAACAGTCCAGATACAAAGAGCCATGGTATTTACCTCTCTTCTCACACAGTATTCCAATGGGAAAATCAGGTTTCAGTCTCTGTAACACTAACAATCAAACCTATCTAAATAGAAATCAAAGCAAGGTCAAGGTCCTTCATCAACCATAATCAGTTCTTTTTTTTTAAACTGTAGTTTCTAGGCCTGCCTGTTTGGAAATAATGTGTTTCAAGAACATTTTTTTGTATTTGGAAAACAGGAAAGTGCTTTTCTTTCTCATATTTTCATGTCTCACAGCCATTTTGTCTATTTTTTTTTCATCCTCCACTGGTCTATTCGGATTTGCTAACAAGTTTTTCTATGAGAAACTCTTCTTGAGAAACATCCAGAAGGATGAGGAGACTGAGATCAAATCAGACTGTTGTTTTGTAGGATGCTTCATGGTCTGACAAAGGGGAATGTCTTTAAAAAAAAAAAGAGAAGAGATTTAGGTTAGAGGTTAGGAAGAAATTTTTTATTCAGAGGGTGGAGAGGCACTGGAAGAGGCTGCCCAGATTGGTTGTCGATGCCCCTATCGCTGGAGGTGCTGAAGGCCAGGTTGGCTGGGGCCCTGGGCAGCCTGAGCTGCTGAGTGGCAGCCCTGCCCACGGCAGGGGTGTTGGAACTAGCTGATCTTTAAGGTCCTGTCCAACTTAAGCCATTCTGTGATCCTATGATCCTACAATCAGCTTTGTTTCAAAACCAGTTGCTTCACTGTAAAACTTTAGTCTAAAATGGCAGGTTAAATTGATGAGTTTTGCATAAAATTTCAGTGAATTTCAGCTTGCCAACAGGACCTGTGGCACGTAGAAGTACTGCTTAAGGGTAATTGAACATAAACGATATACTTTCTGGTGTACTGTTGTAGTGTGCCAACTCCTTCAACTGCCAGATGATGCGAAAATAAAATGGAGGATATGGAGAAGAAAAAAAACAGGGGATTTAAACTCTTGGACTGTATTTTCTTTCTGACATTTTAAGACAACACAAATAGGTGTGAATTTAATGAAAACAACAGCAGCTTTTAAATTCAATTTAACCTTTATGATTGGTGAAGAAAAATCCTATTGCCAAATGAACTTACTTCTTAAGCACTGATTTATTTTTTGTGAATTCTCAGTATAGATACAATTTGTGCCTATGAACCTGAAACAAAAATGTGTATGCTCTTCTCGAGCATGAAGTATATTTGAGGGTATTCAACATCTACAGTTACTTAAATTGGCTCTGTATATTATCTAATAACACCTTTGTGTAATTTTGCCTCTGAAATTTATCATACATCCACGTTTCCTTGAAAAGTTTTGTTAATAAGATATGACAGTCTTCCTAATAGATAACCGGTTTCGCTAGAGAGCATTACTGATTTTCTGTAGAAACAGACAGCAGTGATCAAATGTAAATCTTAAGAATCGTATGAAATCATTATGAGTTAGTTAAGCCATCCAGAATTTTGATGTAAGAACTCTATTAGGGAAGTGCATTGATTTAATTGCACTTTTTATACTTCCAGTCAAAATGTTAAAGGTATGCTCTGAATTTTATATTATCAAGGGCTTGATTACTTGCTTGTTAATAATTGTATTGCTCATCTGGAAATAAACTCTTCTGACATTTAGCTTCACTCTGTTTGCTTTTAAAACTGAGACATGACTTACCAAAGGCAAGGAAAAGAGTACGAAGTAGGAAGCATATGGAATTAATTATTTACTGCACGAAACTACATTTATATTAAACTGTTTCAGACCAGATCAGCTGAGGTTTCTACATGCTTCCTGGCTATGGCTGTGGGGGCTGCCCTTTTCTGATCTATCTGCCCTGGTGCAATAGATTGCTGTTCTCTGCCCTCTGCTCTGTGCAGCCTTTGTGCATGCTCCCACCCTTCTGGTCTGCCCTGAGATATCCTCACATTTCACTCAGAAGCCCCAGTTTAGCAATGTCTTTGAACGGTTTACACTAACCTTTTAAGACACTACATTGAGCTAATGTAAAGATGCTTTGTAAATATTATTTAAGTTAATATATATCACTGCAGTAAAATGAAGTGAAAAGTTCTCACATGAGATATTACTGCTGAGTGCAGCAGCTTCTTATGCAGAGATTTTGGAAAGGGTACAGATCCACAGCTAAGCCTCTATGCAGACTCTGGGGTTAAGCATGGATAGGTCATACTCTGGTTAGATCACTTCTTTCAGTAACGATGTTCCCATCGAGACATAAAATGCTTTGATCATACAAACTCCGACAACATTGTGCAAGGACGAGGTCTGAGCCAGCTCCCAACATGAAGAACGGGATGCAAATCCTAACATGCTTTGGGTTCCTCTGTACTGGATGCCTAACCATGCTAAACTCAAGCTAGTTTCTGCTGCTTTGATCTGTCTAGGCTTGTTCAGCAACAGGAGACTGAATGCAGGAGTAACTGGGGCTGTTGACAGCGCAGATAATATTTCATCATTGGATTTGGTTGCAACATAATTTGTTTGAGGAAATACCTTCATCACAATTATACAATTCCACTTAGTACCACAGACTAGACTAGTAGTAGTTATCATCAGGCCTGGAGAAACAATATATAAAATAATTGTGTATCAGGTTACAAACAGACTGTATTCTATTAATTTCACTAATAGTTAGTTAAATATTACCAAATTGTTTCTATTTCCTGGGCAGGAAGAAAAAAAAAAGTGACTGCTACATACCATTTTTTGTGTCATGTTAATTTAGAGAAGCCAGAAGATCTAGGATTCTGACAGAGGGCACACCTCGTACTTCTGTCTTTAACAAAATTACTTCTAGTATTTGATGTAGGGGATTATAAACATTAATAAACAGTCTCAAATGAGTAAATTCAGTGCCTTCCAAACCTTTCAGTTGTTCTTTATTTCCCCAAAGAGCTCACTCGATTAAGGATCTTCAAGTTTCATCATAATGTGTGTCATCTGAGTCCGAGGCGGGAAATGCCTCATGCCTGATTAGCAGTGCTCCTCACCAGAGCACTGTACCTCACGGCCTGAGAAACGCACAACTAATTAGTTGTTCTCCAGTAACCTTTAGATATCTCAGAGCAAATCGTCTGTGATCTTTACTGCGTGCTTCCTCTTGTTATGCTGAATACTATGGACATGCTGAGGATCTAACAGATGATGGATGGCTGATTTTCCTTTTCCAAATTTCTGATCTCACATCCATCCTTCTCGGTGAGAGGCTGGTGCCACGCTGCCACAGCCAATGTGGGCACTGTCATTAATTTCAAGGCAGTTAGAGCCCAAATAAGATAAGAAAGGGATAGAATAATGTTTCCATTTGCTGCCTAACCAAACGCTGTTGTTCAAAGGGAAAAATAAAGCACCACCACCAACAGCAACTAAAACAAAAACGAAAAACTACGACAGGTACGTCCAAGTCCCGCAACTATGGTGTGTGTTTGAGCTCAAGTGCCAAACTCTTTACTTGGCACGGTCTCAGAGGCATTGTACATCATCCTGCAATCTCTGGGCTGCCTCTTCCTGCCACCTTTCACCTTCTCCCAAGATGATGTGAAGAAGCAGTACATGCTATTGTGTCAGCAAACAAAACGAGTCAGGACCTGTTTGCTGGTCTCAGGAGAAGGTGGCCCAGCAGGGCTGGCTCAGAGATCTTGGTTCGTGGTTTTACACAGAGGAATACAGAATTGTGTATAACAAAACAGGCAGTGATACTCGTGGAATATGTTGCTCTCTTTACTCACTATACAAATGCTTCAACACTATTTTTAAAGAACTTGGGATACGCTTATCCAGCTTAGCAATATTACAGCATGGATAAAAATTGTTCCAAATACTGTGAAGTTTGTGGATTTTAAAGTATGTTCTGCTTACTGGCAATCCATACACTTTATGCACTCCAACTCTTTTCCTGTTAATGGAGACCAATCCCCATAGCAGTAGTCATTCAAAATACACTGCTCATTATCCATAAGAAAACAAATTATTTAACTAAAAAATGTAGTGGATGGAGTGATTTAATATGTTTTATACAACTATTTAACATACCCTTCAGTGGAAATAATAGAAAATATTTGATGGAGCTTATCACATATTAAAAACAAACTATAAAGCCAGAGAATATCATCTGATGAATCTTTGGCACAGTAAGAAAAATGTAGTTCATAAAGGAAAAGCTTATTGCTCTCCATAGTTTGGGTTTATTGGCAGGAGTCACCCAACCCAGCAGAGGCAAGGCGGCCGCAGCCCCAAGCCCCAGCTCCCGCCTCACTGCACCCTGGCTGCACACAGACATATAAGCACTTCTCCCACTGACTTGGCTGGAGGGTGTCATACCCAGACAAGGGACTGATGGTATGTCTGGGACAATCCTTGGCAGGAGCTCAATTTCCTCTATGAGGTTATGGAGGCCCCCACACACTGTTGTTCCTTTTCTCCTCCCTGTATTTGGGAAGATGAACCTTTCAGCACATAACCTTACCTTCACAACAAACAAACCCAAAAAGCAACAGTGGTACTTGAGAACAGAAATGAGATGTGACCTTCGGCAGACACTTCTCAAAGTCTCAGTTATGCTCAGACAGTGCTGCAATCTCACAAGCACAATGACAAAGCTATTTTGGCTTATAAAATATCCTGCAAGTTCCAGTTAGTCACATGTCACTCCTGTTTTCACCGCAGTGTTTTCAGGAGTCACTAGATTATGTAATTTTACCTTGCCAACATCAGGTTGGACATTAGGAAAAACAGCTTTTTTGGAAGAGTGGTCAGGTGCTGGAATGGGCTGCCCAGGTTGGTGGTGAAGTCATCAGCCCTGGAGGTGTTCAAGAAACATTTAGACATTGTACTAAGGGACATGGTTTAGTGGGAAAAATTGGTGATAGGTGGATGGTTGGACTGGATGATCTTGGAGGTCTTTTCCAACCTTGGTGATTCTACGATTCTACGATTCTAAAGCACAGTACTCTTTCCTTTTTCTACTAAGTATTAAAACTTGGGATGCCAAGTTCAAAGGTTTTTTAGAACATTCACCAAAATTATAGACTGAAGTTGTACGTGTACATTTACACATGATGAGACAGCATCAGAGTTGAAGGGTTAAATAGTTTTGCATCTATTTCAGTGCTTAGGCTTAGGTACAGAGGTGCTGTAGCTGGTGTTGCTGCTGCTGCTCACTCTCATGGGGTCTTTGTGGTATGTCTTCAGATTTTTTTTCAGTCTGTCTTCCTTGGTGTTTTCCTCACCTTTTCCTTGCAGAGTACGTCTGTGGCTCTTGTGTTGCAGATGCAAGCTAGAAGCAGCGTTTCCTAAAGGATGAAAACCTGGAGGGAGGAGTAATGCAACGCACATTATTTTGCTAAAAACTTAGTGTTTTTAAAAGCTAAGGGCTGGCAATTTAAGTAAAATGTATTTCAAGAGGCAAACAAGGACTTTTACTTGCTTCTTACCCATCTCCAGATATAACAGCCAGTAATCTGGTAGAGATGCAAGGGATCCATCAGGCAATTCTTTCAAAGGCATAGCTTAAGCTGCAGTACTCAGTCTGCTTACAAGAAGCAGATAACAAAAGATGTATTGAACAGGAGAAGGTGTAGAATAAAGAAATCTCTGCTCCTTGAATAAGAAAGATTGCTAGCCATGTGTATTTAGATCCATGGCCCCTTTTCTTCTGTAACTCTTGTGTTCTTGACCACCTGACTCCACTACAAAGAGGACCTCAACAGCAGAAAAGAAAACCACTGAACACCATCCCCATTGTCCTCTTCCTTCCTCTCTGAGAAAACATTCTTGTGCCATACCTGAGTGAGTTTTGACAACTGGCCTCCCCTTGGAGCTGAACTGAAAATGCATCCTAAAAGTCATTTGATACTAATTGCAGATCATTTAAGGCATGGAGGACTGATCGGAAAGTTTGCATGATTAATGTAAGCGCAGCAATCAATATCAGCACTTGGCCCTAACAAGCAATCTGACCAACAGAGCATGTGTTCTGTAATGCAAACTATCATAATCCATTGCCTTGCCTCGCTTAACATTTGTGGAGTGCTCTCAGACAACATACTGTGAACTTTATAACATGAAACGGTCTAAGACTGAGAAACATTTCCTGGAAATACTTGAGCTGATGTGATGTGGAGTTTAACACACTAAAGAAAGGTCTGTACTTTTCTCCTCTTCACGCCTTTCTACTGGAAATATCATAGTGGAAATGGAATATGTGTAGCAGTGGGCTCCTGAAATTTCTGCATTCCTGAAACATTCTGGGGGACTTGCTTTAACAGCTGTGCCAACTGCTGTTCAGAAATGTCTTGCTTTCTCTCTTTTGAGTTTGGCAAAACAGAAAGAAATGAACTGGCCATGAATTCAGTGTTGGCAATTCTATCGCTGGCCCAGCAGTCACAGCTGTTTTCAAGGCACCTCGTGCTGTTCTGTCCACAAGCGTAGTCCAAAACCTGAAATATTCCCCAAAGTTTCCTTTAATTGGGTTTAAATGGATGGGTTATAGACTGAATGCATATGTACCACCAGATATGAAACAAGAAAGCAAATTAGCAGAAAAAAAACATTATTCACAAACTTGAGGGTGATTGCTCTGAGTGGCTTAACAGGGTACAGGATGCCTTCATTATCCAGAGATTTGTTATTATGTCCATGCCAATATGTTGTTCTCTCTTAGCAGCGTCATAAACTCTGTGTCCATGCCAACTCTGGCTTTAGGCGACCCAAAGAACCATCTGCTGCCTTGATTGCAGACGGCTTGTCCTGACATGTGCCAGCAGGACAAGTGGCAGCATAATGGCGCATGGCGGTGGTGGAGCGCGGCACCAGCCAAGTGACAACAAAAGGGGCTGTTTGCTCTCTATTTTGGGTTCTGGGTATGTTTTCATCTTCACGGTATCTCTGAGAACAAAAGAACAGCTTTACAGCCACCAAGTAGTTAAGGCTACCAAAGGTGCATTGTCTATCACAGCAAAGATGAGAAGGAACACCTGTATGTATTTTAAATTCTTGGGCATATCAGTAATGCATTGAAACTTTGTCAATAAAATTGCAGTCCACTGGTGCACTTGGCTTGTATTTAAATCCAGCATTTTTGCAGGCATTCAGTGCGAGTCTGACTGCAGTAAAAAATTAGGCAAACACTGCACATAGCTTTGTCACACAGAAAAACAAAGCAGAAATGTACCTGTTGTTCTGCCACGGGTGTTGAGATGGAGAGCAGTGAAAGCTGCCTATGGCATGAGGTCCTACAACTCTGGCATGTAGCATTGTTTTCCACAAATAAAATGATACGGGAACATCAAGGCAAATCCACGAAGATTTTAAAGCGTATTTATCATGGATTCGCTTTGTGTATTCCTACAGCACTCCACTTTTTGTGATTATTGTACACATACTTTCCTGTGACACTCCCTTTCCTTGCCTGTGTGCTTTCCTTGCCTGGTCTCCAGACACATGCACATCAGCCCCGTCCTGTCCTTATGCAGCCTGGCAGTCACTTCGCCCGGTCATCCGTTATTTTGATCTAATTCTTTGAAGGCTGTCACTCCCACGAAGGAATTGATCCTGCTGCATGTGAATATGATAGAGGAAAATACAGTTTAGAAAGATATAATGTAATTCCCTACTCCTGTAGCTGCAAAGTAATGATTTTTATCCCAAAGATCCATTGTGCAGCTGAATCTCTGAGACAGTAGATTTCTGCGTACTGTGAAACTTTATGAAGAACTGTTTTCTCCAGGAAAGCAAGTGGACAGTTGATTATTAACTATCTGTAAACTAGCTATCCAAAATAAAAATGATTGTAAGGCTGGAGTCTAGAACTCAGCAGGTAGAGAAGAAATTAACTGCTTTAAATCCTTTTCAGTGTGCTGTGACTTTAATGAATACCATGCTGTTCAGCTATCAGCATGGAGGAAAGATCTTACTTCAGAAAGGAAGATATCCTTGTGCACAAGCAAAGTTTTCTCATGTCTTGTCATAAATGAAGTTGCCAGATAGATTTCAAGTTGCAGTGATAGTGAGACGCTTTCTGAACCACAGGAACTCAGAAATGCTTTGGAATTTTCTAGCGATTCACAAGCTATATTTTATTAATCTCCACGAACAGGATGAGTAAGAGCAGCATATTATGTCTTAATATCTAAAATATAGAAATGGAAATGTCTCTAATGACTGTTACAGTAAGTCATGCTTTGCTGAGGTATGTTTTATGAAGCTTTTTATTTTTTTATTACTGCTTTCCATTAAAGAACACTGCTGCATTCAACCACAGCTGCTAGTTTGCAGGAGGTTTTTTTCCAACACCACTGTGAGTAGAATAATAGAGTGAGCAAGGAAAAAAGGCTGCGTGGAGCTGGCCTGTACAGTGGGGAAACATCCTCTGACTGTTGCAGCAGCAGCAGCAAGGGACTGCGAGATAAAACCTACACATTTCATACACTTCATAGAAAACAAGGACAGGTGAGGCTGTCATACACCGTGGTCATGTTGATTTTCCCCTTCTCTCTCAAGGTCACTTAGGTCCTTCTGCAAATTATGGAAGAGATAATTTGACCTGATAGCGATGAGATCAGCTTTTAGGGGGCGCTGCATGGAAGGACTGGTGGGGACATATCTTTGCAGAGGTATCCGTCCAATTTTGAATGCATACCCTGCATTAAATGAGGCTCATAGTGCACAGCACTCACAAGACTGTGGCTTAGTTCGCATGGCTGAGAATGTGCTGGATTTCCAAAGAGGCATTCACCAGCAGCAGTCCTGAGAGATACATTAATTCAGTGCACACCCCAGCAAGTTATTCCCATCAGTGTTAGCTCACAGATCTCGGCACCACACATTAGTAAGTAGTACAGATGCATCTGTTAATTATCAATCTTCTAATACTTTGCAACCTCTTTACCTAATTCTTCCACTCATACTCAGTTGCCTCGATACCACTGTAAGCCCCCAGGTGTGTGGAACTGACACTGGACAGTTCAATGATGCGCTTGGCAGAATTAAAGCCATGTTTTTGTTCCCCCTTTGGTATCTTCGGGTCACCTTCCAGCTAAGAAGTTGCATGACCTTATTCCTGGATCTCCATACCAGTGCACAGGATGGATGGATGTCAGCTTGTAAAAGAGCATCACTTTGATCTGATTTTAGCAACAGTTAGTTTTAATTAGCAGGGGCAGGATATGCTTTTTAGGTGTCTGGCTTGTGTACAGTTGGGTAGTTTCACAAGCATTCAGAAATAGATCTGTTAATGCAAACCACACTATACAGAAGACTAACTGTGTGAAGTCTACAAAGAAATAAACACACCTAGAAACACCTGAATGTGACAGGCTGTGTATGTAAACTGCTCCAACAGGTACTGTAATTTGCAGAACCCCTCCTTCTGCTGAGTCTCTGAGAGGTTAATGGCAGCTTTAGGTCTGTAGCAGCAGTGAAGAAAGGCATCTGCTGCTGGCTCTGTTGTTCTGAGTAACAACCACAGTGGGAAGAGCCAAGGTATGGCCCATTTCAGCTCCATCTGCTTAGACTGAAATATAACGAAAAGCTTAAAGCCAATGTCTGGGCAACCATAAAGAGGCAGAAAAAGAATTACTGTCTTATTTAGACAATAGCAAAAGCCGTCATCTTGCCTGGAGCCCTTTTGCTTACCTGCAAAAATATATTTTCCATAGCACTATTTCAATCATCAAAAAGATGTGTGAATTTTAAAAACTGAACTCATGGACCAGTTTAATTTGCTTTATAGCTTTCTTGGCTTTGGGGGTTCACATTCTCCAGCCTACTGTTGTAGACATTTGGTTTACTAAGAACTGGCACCACCTAAGACTGTGTGTTTATATTCATTTTTCTAGGAGATGCGGCATTTAAAATCCCAGATAGTGTGAGACTTACAATAAAATAATGAAAAACAATACTTTGTAGCAGACGTGGTAAAGGACAAGGACTTTTCCTCCATTTTATTAGTTAGCTGCAAAATTAATCTTGCGTTAGAACTACCTGAAGCACAGCACAATTGCATAAATTTGAAGAATAATCTGCAAAAGACTTTTGCATTTGTAAGCAATAGTGTTTGCACGACATTTGGTTTTGGCAAGCATTTCTGATGTCTTAAAGACACATCTTTTTTTTTTTTAAAAAAAGGGCCTTAGAGCTTTCCACTTCAGTAGTTAACTCATATCTGAGATAGCCAAGAAGAAAAATTAGTAATGTGAAAATTTAAATAAAAATCTAATTCACAGCTGTTTACATATAGAAACTTACATTAGCATATTTTAAAATCAACAGTATCATAGAGATTATCTACAAATTATCCTTTTACTCCCATAATTTAGAAAGTTCATTTTGAGAAAAGTTTGTAAGAAGTTTAAGACAGGGCTACAAAGGCATGCAAATGGTTACCATCAGCTCTTAAAACATTTACACTAACAGAGTCAGATAAATTTAATTACCTACCTGAAACCTACACTTTATTTCAATATATAAATATATATATATTGCAGTAACAGCTGTGGTGATCTCTTCTACCAGTTCTGTAACACACCAGTACAGGACTGAAATTCTTTATGCTCTGGCCTGAGAGCCTATATTACCGTACAAGTCCTTGACAAACAGAGCAAAGGACTGAGCAAAACATGGTTAAGCCCTGAAAACTTTGTTTCCTCTCTTTTCTTCATGCTTATCACACCATACCTCTCTCATCTTTCCAAGCTTATTATGAACTGAAAGCTCATTTCAACCATCAATCACATCCTGCAGAAAAGTCAATTTGGATTTATTCTATTGCTGGTCTCCCTAGCTCTCAGAACTATATACGGTTATTTAAAAAAAAAAAGAATAACTCATAAAGTAAGAGCAAATCTCATATTACATAATTAGATAGAAATCTGGGAAAGATGCTGTGTAGGCAAAAACTGATAAACAGCAACAGAGAATCATAGAATGGCTTAGGTTGGAGGGGAATTTAAAGATCATCTATTTCCAGCCCCCTGCTGTGGGCAGGGCTGCCACCCCCCAGCTCAGGCTGCCCAGGGCCCCATCCAGCCTGGCCTTGAGCACCTCCTGGGATGGGGCATCCACAGTTTCTCTGGGCATAATATAGAACTGAGAAAAGCACAGTTGGTGAAAAGCATCTAGTTGAATAATTTAACTGTTGTTTTTATGTTTGGTCTGAATTTTCAGTTGTATTTCAGAAGCAAAACCAAGCAATCCATTAATTAAACTTAGTAATGATAGCTAAATTAAGAAAAGTAGTCGGCACAGAGAAAACTCGGAAACGATCCAGATAAATTAGGTATATGGCTGGCAAAAATAACACTGAGCTCAGAAAAATGCAAGCAAATACAGCAAGAGAGAAAATACTCCAAAATATCTTGGAGGTGGTAATGGATGGACAATGGTTCACAAAGCACTCATTTGATATGGCAGAAAAGCAAAGAAAAAGCTGGGGGGCATTTGACTTGTACACCCAGACTGACCCATCAGTACACACGGTGGTCTCTCTTCATCTGGCACCAGTGGGGTTATACCTCAAATGTGACATTTTGTTCCATATGAATAATACAGAAAATTGCTAAGAATTTTAAAACAATCAAGTTACCAAGGGGGAAGAAAAGGTAGTCCTAAACTTGTGCAGCTCAACATGATGATAAAGAGTGTTGTCCAGTGGGAACATAAATAGTCACCATATCCTGCAAAGGATAATGGATAGTGCTAAGTGAAGCCTAGGACAAAGCAAAATGTGACCTGAACATGAGGAAACACTTCCTGTTAAGGTGGGAGCTGTTAGGCTGTGGAACGTCCTTCCAACAGCCAAGCCAGCAGGCTCCAATGCAGAAGCCATTTACCATGTGACCTGACCTCAGGATTAGTGGTGGTTGTTGCCAGCAGAACCTGGCCCCAGGTGCCACTAACCCAAGGGGGATGTTTCCCTGTGGGACCAGAGGCACAAGCACCACGTCCTTCTGGTGACATGATCAGAGAATGACCTGGAGAAACCTGTTTTCAGAAACTCTGAGGAAGAGACTAGCAATACTTTGAAAATAGGGTACTTATGGTCGTGCCACTGTTCGACTTGCTCTGAAAGCACTGTTGTTGCCATGGAACATGAATTCATTCTTATTGCTGCTCTACCAAAAAAGACAAAAAATGAAATTGTTAGATGAAAGTGTGGTTATTAACTATTACTTGAATTAGGTATTTTGGTTTGATACGCCTTAATTTTCTAAATAGCAATGACAGTGCAATTGTATTTCCTGTAGTCTCTCAGCACTAGACTTTTTGAAGCAAATCTTACTTTCTTAAACTCTGGCTAAGAGACTCAGAATTTTTTTTTACAACTCCTTCCCTCACTGGTTTTCACTTGATGAACACTAATATAACATACACTCCTGTGCCTCACTAGTGAATAGTTGGACTCTTGGAGTGCTTCTTTGAAATATTACCTTTGTAAATAAAAGCAAAAAGAAATGCAGTTTTCTCTGTAGAATCTCTACCCTGAGATTTCTATCTGACTACAGCTATTTCATTCCTACACCCTATGGATTATATTTCTTCCTGTCTTTGTTTCTGAAGGATAATTAATGTTCTGTTATAAATCTTTATTTCCTACGAGTCTCACATTGCTGTCTTCTTGTGGTTTCTCTCCTTCAATTTTTCCTTTTGAATGTACTGCCAGCTTTCCCCTCTATACCTTCAGCTTCTTATTAATCAATCTCCTTGAGTTAATTCTGTTCCGATCATCACTTGCACATTTCCAACAACCAACTTGTGTTCATTCCTTTAAACCTGTACTGAGCACCTCTTGAAGGTCCCTTATTTTGGGTCAGTACATCTGAACTTGAATTATGGTTGCTCCCCCTGAAACCACTGACTATAGCAGTGGTTTGAAGGGTTCCCTATATCACTGTTCACACTCTACACTAAAAAAGCAAGTTCCTTATATTCCTTCAGCATGCAAGCATAAGCTAGCTACAGCACTGAGCTCCCTGTTTTGAGCAGCATTTTGAGAGCCTCTGTTGATAAGTGAAGGTTGATCCTTTACATTCTGGAGCCATATTTTATATCACTACTTTCTACATATGATTCTTCAGCCAAATTAACAAAAAACCTCATTATTTGTTATATGAGGAAACGACAATTGTTAAAAAGTACCTTGTAATGAATCTTCTGTGAATCCTATATATATTGCAAACATTTATTATTAATAAAGTTTAAAAGCTAATTTTAGATTGTACTTATCAAACTCTTTTAAGTAAAAAAATGGCATCTCAATTGTAATACTTCCTATTTTAGGAGCATACTAATTTAACTATGATTTTGTAATTATATGTTCCAATAAGAACTCTGAAATCCTTTGCAGTACATAAAAGTATCTTCTCATTCACTATTTTCAACACAGAGTTATCATAATGTTCTCAAGATGTAATTAGTTTCTATGTTTTCTTATGATTAAAGCCATTACAGAGAATGTTTCACACAGTTCTGTTATCTGAAAGTGAATATAGTTGGTGCTGTGCATCCTGTATCTGGGTTTGGGGAACACAGCCAAATCTGGCAGTTGTCTAGAAATTCATTTTCACTGAGCAGCTGAAAGCTCATTCAGCATTTTTCTGTATTTTGACAGCAAAGAAGCACAATCAACAGCTGCTTCTCTGACAGGAATCATTCCCCCAGTCAGACTTATTCAAGTCCTAGACACAATAATACATGAACCAGCCATGCAATATGAAGTCAACTTGAAATCTGTCAATCTTTACCATCCCACCCTATGTTGATATTTTTCATTTTTGTTTATTTTGCTGAGATTCAACCTTTCTCTTTGTCCACTCATACAGATTTCTGTCCGACTCTTTTTGTTTTTCTCCAACTCTTGAATGGGCTCCTGATGCACCATCACTTGAGCAGAAGGGTAGAGCAGAAGGGCAAAAGCTCTCTTGATCTTGATTTTTAGTACAAATGCAGACAGTGAAAGCATTGTTTTTCCTTCTCCAAACTTCACCCATTCTTCCAAGGCTTACACAGCTCCATTCTGCCTCACTTGCCTTTTACCGTGTCATTATGTTCCCACCACATGCTTGCTATATGACACATCAGAGCACTGCAGAGAGATGCAAGGGTTTTCGCTGGTCAAACCAGCTCTGAAACTGGAAGCAGCACAGCTGCTTTCGTGTGACATTGCATCTTGGTTCAGTCCTGTTTCTCAGTTCAGCTGCTGGTGTTACACAGCATTTCAGTTCCCAGTTTGGTCACGCACTGCACAAGCTTGATGCTAGCTTGAGATACAGAGCAGTATGAGTGCTGCACCAAGCCATGCACTCATGCTCATAAATCAGGAACTCCTCTTTTAATGAGATTCTGGATTAGTAAAAACGCTCAGAGATAAATTTAGCATTTAGTTTAATTTCCCTTGGAAAAAAAAAAAAACAAAAAAAAAACAGCTTCTGCAGAATAAAATGCCCAGAGAAGCTGTGGATGCCCCATCCCTGGAGGTATTCAAGGCCAAGCTGGATGGGGCCCTGGGCACCCTGATCCAGTGCCTGATTTAGTGGTCAGCAACCAGCCCACAGCAAGGGGTTGGAACTAGGTGATCTTCGAGGTCACTTCCAACCCAAGCCATCCTATGATTCTATGAAAATGACACGGGTGATCTACTAGCGTCTCCTGCATTGTACCTAAGCAATGAATCATTTCTAGACCTCTCCATGCTACTTATTAATGAGGATAATCCATAACATTCAGACACGTATCTCTAAATTGTAATGCTTAACAGCATATCCAGTCATGAATGGGAAATTCATTTTGTAGCACCTATACTTCAAAAATCTCCTGGAATATGGGCAATTTTGTGTAGCAGACTCAGAAAGCTGCTGTTCCAGAAGGTTCTCTTAATTTGGAAGCGCTGTCAGAGCATCCTTCTTTACATAAGCAAGCAGGGAGACATTACAAAGCCATGCGAGAGGCCAGGAGACCCCATCCATACAACAGTACCCATTGTCACATACAAACGAAGGATGTGGTCACCAACTGGGCTGATTTGTGATACATCTTCACAAGTGGAGGAGTGAGGGAGAAGCAGTACATCAGATTTCTCTAATGGGAGCTCTGCCATTTATGCGAACAAGCTGCCACTTTTCTGCTTTTATCAGGGGAAAAGACAGTTGCCAAGAAATGCATCCTCCACTTGATAGGAAAGAAGCCTGCTAGATATATTTTTCTTATAGCAGAAATTTCAAGAGAGATATAAATAAAAAACCAACCTACCAAACAAACAAAGAAAAAAACAGTGGTACTGAGCCAGATAAGTGTATATCTGTGCAAATACATAAAACAAATCCAAACTGTCAGCCTGACCTTGGACTGCTCAGAAACCAGAACACCTCCCACAGAATTTGGCTCGAGAGCCACAGACACTACCAGGAGCTGAGCACCTTTTTGTATACTTATGAGACAAATAAGTTAGTGCTGTGCCTCAGACTGGTGGCTCCTTTGGTCAGCCATGCACAGACAGATTGAGTATTGGTTTGGTACGTCAGGGCCAACTCCACAGGACTGCAAAGCAGTCATTCGAGCCTATCCGAAAATAATCACTGGTAAATAAGCAAAATGGCACTTGCGTGTTTTCAAGTTGAAGGATCAGTATCAATGCTTTAGAAACTGCCTTTGTAAAAAGCTTTGAGACACGCAGATGCCCTGATAAATCAGATGCAAGTTTAATTTAAATCATTTCCCATCAGCTGAGATTTCTTTATGAGAATTAAATTTCCAGATAGCCACGAGTTCAGCTTGCAGTGAGCAAGGTTCCGTGTGCAACGATGAGAACAATCTCAATCAGATTGTAAAGCAACAAGCAGGTGCTGGGAACTTGGGAGGACTCCTTGCAAAGCCTCAGCGCTGCGCTGCAATCACGTCCTGTCCCTCTGTGCCCAGCACCGCCAGGCTGCCTACTTTGCTATCTTCTGCTGGCATTTCTGGATGCTAAATCAATTGACAGAAGTATTAATGAAAGAACCATATGCAAAGATGAATAGATCTCATTTAGCACTGTTGTCCACCTGACCAGCCCGAGGCTGGATGGCTGAAAGGCTAGCTACAATCAAAGGAACATCATAGGCAAACCTACTGCTGACAGCCTGCTTTGTCACTCTTCTAACAGACTTCTGCAAAACAGGTTCAGGTCTGGCTCTCAGAGAGGAGGCCCCTTTTGGGTTCTGAAAAACTATCATCTTTAAGCTAAGACGAAAGTTTTCTTTACATTCAAGTTTATTTTTTCCTCTTCTTTTTTTTTTTTTTTTTCTCTCTCCAGGGGAAGGCAAATAGATAGAAGGCAAGGAAGAAAATGAGTTTTCTTCTCAGACGGCGAATCGTTTTGATTCAGAGAACTACTGAAAATAACTGATTCTTGGGCTGCACACTGCACTTATTAATGGGAGACTGAAGTACACAGCATCTCTCCCCCTCTGCATTAAAACAAGTAGCCTCATCGCAGCCCATTTACTTGTATTTTGCTATGATGCACTATCATAAGTCTTACAAGAACGTTGCCCAAACAGGGCTTCAGTGAACCACCACCTGCTCCTGTCCCGCACTTCAGCGGCCGCTCCGCTGCCCCCCGCCCACCCCGGCCCTGGGGATCCCGAGCCCCGGCCACGGCAGCGTCCTCAAGGCATGGGGAGCCCTCCCCGCCCCCCGCCGCTCCGTGCGCGCGGTCCCGCGGAGGGGACCCCGGGGAAATCGGGCTCCGAGAGACTAGAACGGGCCCCTGGGCGGCTGAGGGCCCGCCCGCGAACCGCCGGCTGCCGGCCGCTCCCCTCCGGCCCGGCCC